>NC_045661.1:6834488-6921628 GCF_009829145.1 Chiroxiphia lanceolata | reverse complement strand
CGGCCCTGCCACATACGTGCTGTCCCCGCTGTACGCCTGGCATGGGCACAGGGACGTCATGGCCGGGCTGCCCCGAGCCCCCCCGAGCCCCCTGGGGGGCTGGAAACGGGACGGGGGCATCACAGCTGTGCCAGGGTGCCCCGAACACTCCTCTGTCCCCCGGGGGGCTGGCAGAGGGATAGGGACATCGCAGCCCTGCCAGGGGCTACCCCAAGGCCCTCTGAGCCCTCTATGCCAGAGACAGGGATGACACAGCCATGCTAGGGGCTGCCCCAAGCCTCCCCAAGCCCTCCATGCCCTCCGGGGGTCTGGCACGGGCACAGGAATGCCACAGCCCAGCCAGGGGCTGCCCCAGCCCCCCGGTGCCAAGGACAGGGATGACGCAGTCATTCCAGGGACTGCCTCGAGATCCCCTGGCACCCCCAGCAACCCCCGGGGAGCTGGCATGGGGACAGGGACGTCACAGCCGTGCCAGGGGTGCCGCCAGCCGCCTCCCAGCCTCCCGTGTTTCCCAGGGGGCTGGTACGGGGACAGGGACATCACAGGGGTGCCCTGAGCCCCCCGTGCCCTCTCCCGTGCCCCCCCCCATCCCCCTCAGCACTCACGGGTGTCAGGGTGGCCTTGGTGGCCAGTGGGGGGTGGTGGCGGCGGGCACAGCTCAGGCGGAGGCTCCTCCGCACCTCCTTGCTCAGCACCACACAGGACAGGAACACGAGGGGCCCCTGGGCACACGGGGGGGCACATGGGCATGGGGGGCACAGGCGAGGGGTTGGACAGCCTCGTGGGGGACCCCAGTGCCACCTGAGGGGGCTCCCAGAGATGTGGCACCACAAACTGAGTGAAGGGACCCCCCCCCCACACGGGGTGTCCCCCATGGGCACCCTGGATACGGCGAGGGACCCCCCCCCCCCCGTGCCCACCGGTGCCCCCTAAATGGGTTTGGGACTCTGTGGACTCTGGGAGTCCCAGGAGGGGAGGTGCCAGGGCTCTCTGGGGTCCCAGGATGGACTCTGGGGGTCCCAGGGGTGGGGGCTCTGGGCTCTCTAGGGGTCCCAAGGGGTCTCGGGGGTCCCAGGGTGGGCTCTGGGGGTCCCAGGGGTGGTGGACTCTGGAGATCTCAGGAGTGGAGGTTCTCAGCTCTCTAGGGGTCCCTAGGGGTCCCCAGGGTTGGCTCTCCGGGAGTCCCAGGGTGGGGGCTCTATGCTTTCAGGGGGTCCCAGGGAGCGATAGGGGTGCCCACTGACCTGGAGGCAGTTGGAGGCAGCAAACAGATAGTGGCACAGCAGGGCATCACTGTTCACCGACAGCAGGGCCAGCAGCCAGGCCAGGTTGGGCACAACCAGGAGCACGGCCGCTGTGCGGACTCCCGACCTGGCACCCAACAGCATCCCAGTGTCACCCAACAGCACTCTAGTGTCACCCCAGTGTCATCCACACCACCAGGATGGCCGCCGTGTGGACCCCTGACCTGGCACCCCAGTGTCACCCCAGTGCCACCCAACAGCGTCCCAACAGCACTCACAGCAGCAGCACGGTCACTGTGACACCCCCAACCTGAGCACCCCGATGTCACCCCAGCGTCACCCCATGTCAGAGCCCCCTGTACCTCCCCCCCCCGGGTGCCCCAACACCCTGTGCCCCCCCACCCTCCACGGGTACCCCAGTACCCCATACCCCCCTGTCCCCAGTGCCCCCCTGCCCCCCCACGGGTGTCCAGTGCCCCCCTGACCCCACAGATGCCCCAACCTCTCCCTCCTTTAATGCCCTCCTTGGGCATTAAGGCCCCCAATATTGCCCTGCCCCCAATGCCCCCTGCCTCCAATGCCCCCTGCCCCCAATGCCCCCTTACCCCCCATGGGTTCCCCGGCTACCCCCCCAGTGCCCCCTTGTCCCCAGTGTCTCCCTGCCCCCTCAGTGCCCCCAGTACCCTCCACCGGTGCCCTCTTGTCCCCCAATCCCCCTTGCCCTCCTTGGGTGCTCCCCCTGGCCCTCATGGGTCCCCCTGTGCCCCCAGTGCCCACCATTGATTCCCCCCTGCCCCCTGTGCCCCCCTGCCCCCTATGGGTGTCCCCCAATGCCCCCCATGCCTCCCGGTCCCCCATAGGTGCCCCCCATACATCCCACGGATGCCTCCCTGCTCCCAATGCCCCCCTGTCTGCTGTGCCTCCAGCCCCCCGTGAGTGCCCCCTGCCCCCAGTGGCCCACCCCAGCCCCCCATGAGTGCCCTCTGCCCCCCATGGGTGCCCCCAGTCCCCTGTGGGTGACCCCTCGGGGCACTCACGCCGAGCCCTTCTTCTGGAAGCCCTGTGGGGTGGCGCACGCGGCCCTGCCCGCCAGCACCAGGAAGAAGATGCCGACCTGGGGGTGAAGGGGGTGAGCAGGGCGGCTGGGTGGGGGTGTCCCCCGCCCCCTCGCCCCCCCGGCCTCCACTCACAGCGAGGGCGGCAGCGGCGGGGCCGGCCAAGCTCCACACGAGGGGGTCGTGCAGGGCCAGCCAGCAGAACTCGGGGGTCCCGTAACCCTCGGGGTCCAACCCCACAGCCAGGCCTGCAAAAGGGGGTGCAGGGGCAGAGTTGAGAGGGGGCTGGGCTAAGGGGCGGGGCTAAATGGGGCATGGGTGGGGCAGGTGAGGGGGTAAGGTCGGGGGTGGGGCTGCTTCGGGGGCGGGGCTATGCGGAGTGGGGCTTTGATGGCAGGGGGGCGCTGGGGATAAGGGGGCGCCCGTGAGGGGCTTTGGGGGCACAGAGGGGAACCATGGGGGACTTTGGGGGGCATTGGGGACAAAGGGGTACCCATGGGGTGCTTTGGGGGCATGGAGGGGACCCATGGAGGGCAGAGGGGCACTGGGGGCTATTCTGGTTTGGGGAGGTGCAATTTGGGATTGGGTGGGGCTATTCTGGGTTGGGGCGGGGCTATTCCGAAGTGGGTGTGGCTACTCTGCATTGGGGTGGGGTTATTCTGGAATGGGTGGGGTTATTCTGAAATGGGGGCAGGGCTATTACAGATTGGGGGTGTGGCTATTCTGGATTGGGTGAGGTTACTTGGGACTGGGAGTTGGGCTACTCTGGATTGGGGTGGGGCTATTCTGGATTGAGCGGGACTATTCCCTATTGGGGGCGGAGCTCTTCTAGATTGGGCCACCACTGAGAAGGGGGCGGGGCCACCGGAAGGCGTTGGCCCAGGTGGGCACCCGGCACCAGGTGGGCTGTGGGGTGGGGGTGGGGCCGGGGTCAAGGTGGGGGGCGGCGCTCACCGGTGATGAAGGCAGGCAGCCCCCAGCCCAGCACGTGGTAGAAGCGCATGGGCCCCCTGTCCACGCTGCGGGGCTCGCTGCGGCGCCGGTACAGGTGAAGGGCCTCCAGCAGCCCCCAGCCCACTGCCCCCAGGTACAGGAACTGCAGCAGGATGGCCACCACCGTGCAGGCCAGCTGGGACACCCCCACCCCCATCACTGGGTGTGCCCCGAGCCCAGCCACACAGTCTCATCCACCCAGGATGGCCACCACTGTGCAGGCCAGTTGGGACACCCCCACCTCTGTCGCTGGGTGTCACGGAGCCCACCCACCCAGGATGGCGACCAGATGGGCCACCACACCCCCTCACTGGGTGTCACTGACCCCACCCACCCAGCCCATCCACCCCCAGATAGAGGAACGGCATCAGGATGGTCCCCACACCCTGTCACTGGGTGTCACTGAGCCCACCCACACTGTGCAGGCCAGCTGGGACACACCTGCACCCGTCACTCATTGTCACTGACCCCACCCACCCAGACCCACGCACCCCCAGGTACAGGAACTGCAGCAGGATGGTCCCCACACCCCCTCACTGGGTTCACTGGGTGCCCACTGACCTCCCCAGCCAGCCCTGCCTGCTCCACCCTGCCCACCACACTCGGGTACAGGATGGCCCCCACCATGTACACCCCCTGGGCCACATCCCGTCACTGTCACACCCACCGGCCACACCCAACGAGTCCCACCCACCAAAACCCATCCCTCCCCCCTTACCCTACCTGTTCCAGCCCTACCCACCCCCCATCACCTCCCCAGGTGTGGATCTCCAACCCCAAACCCCCAAATCCCACCATTCCCCACCCCTCCCCCCTCTCCCCACCTATTTCACCCACACCCACCCATCCACAACCTCCCCAGTGGTGGATCCCCAACCCCCAAATCCCACGAGTCCCCACCCTTCCCCCACTCCTTCCAGCCCTACCCACCCACCTCCCAGGCTGTGAATCCCCAACCCCCAATACCTAAATCCCACCATTCCTCACCCTTTCCCTCCCACCCTCGCACCCCCAACCTCCCCAGTGGTGGACCCCCAGCCCCAAAACCCCAAATCCCAGCAGTCGCCTCCCTTTCCCCACCCATTCCAGCCACTCCCAAGCTGTGAATTCCCCAACCCTCAACCCAGATCCTCCCTGTCTCCCCCCTTTGCTGTCCCTGCCCTGCTCACCGGGAGCTCGGCCTGGTTGATGCCGAACAGGAACACAAGCTGTGCCAGGAACAGGGCGGCGGCGCCGTGCCGCCGGATGCTGTGGCGGTTGGAGTGCAGCCCCCGCAGGGTGCCCAGGGCCAGCACCACCAGGACCAGCCCCGCCAGGGCCACCCCCAGAGAGCCGTAGGTCAGGGCCGCCAGGGGCAGCACCTCCCCGTTCTGCAGGGAGACACGCCCATGGACACGCCCCTCCACAGGGACATGCCCAGGGACACACCCATGGACACACCCATGGATATGCCCATCCACAGAGACATGCCCAGGGACATGCCCATGGACATGCCCATCCACGGAGACATGCCCATGGACACATCCATGGATTCGCCCATGAACGTGGACACACCCATAGACACACGCATGAACACATCCATGAGCACACCCATGGATACGCCCATGGACACAGCCATAGACAGGGACACCCATGGAGCCATCCATGGACACACCCATCCACAGGGACACACCCATGAACATGCCCATTGACACGGACATGCCCAAGGACACGCCCATGGACACAGACATGCCCATGGACATGCCCATCAACAGAAACACGCCCATGGAGAGAGACACACCCCCTCCATACAGCTCATCCAGTCACTGGGCCTGGAAGGCCTCACCCGCAATGCCACACCCCAATGTGAAACCCCACCCACATCATTCAGCCCTGCCCCTTTAAGCCCCACCCACATTGCTCCTGCCTCTTGGAGACTGACCTGCCCAACTGCTATTGGCCCTGCCCCAAGGGAGCCCCACCCATCCTGATCAGGCCTGCCCACTGAAGCCCCACCCACCTTCCTCAGCCCCACCCCCACAGGTACTTATCCCTGCACTGACCCTGCCCCATTAGGCCCCTCCCCTTCTGCTAAGACCCTCCTACCCCTGTCCCCTCCCCTTTATCACCAGCCCCTCCCCTGCCCCTGTAGCCCTGCCCCTATGCCAGAAACTGCCCACCAACCTCGTGTGCCCCATGTCCCCACCCCCTGTGTCCTTCCACGTCCCCTGTGTCCCATCTGTCTCCCCCCATGTCCCTGTGTTCCCACCAGGGCCCTGACCCAGGTCACCCCATGCCTCAGGGTTGCTGTGTCCTATCTGTTCCCCTGTGTCCCCATGTCCTCTCTGTCCCCATACCATGGGGGACATGGCCCCATATCCCCCATGTCCCCCCATGTCACCCATGTCCCCCTGTGTTCCCATCACCCTTGTGTCCCCATGGCCCCCGTGTCCCCTGGTATCCTCATACCCCCATGTTCCCATGTCCCCCCGTGTCCCCATATCCCTTCATGTCTCTATGTCCCCTCGTGTCCCCATGTTCACATGTCCCCCACCCCTTCATGTCCTCATGTCCTTGGCGTTCCTATCCCCCCATGTCCCCCACCCCTCCCATATCCCCTCATGTCCCCGTGTCCCCTGGTGTTCCCATCCCCCCATGTCCTGCCATGTCCCCCAGTGTCCTCCCATGTCCCTGGTGTCCCCATCCCCCCACGTCCCTCCATGTCCCCATGTCCCTGGTGTTCCCATCTCCCCATGTCCCCCCGTGCCCCCAGTGTCCCCCTGTCCCACCTCCCGGCGGGATATGTCCATGAGGACGGCGAAGCTGGTCAGGTGGTGACACTGGCAGCTCACGTGGCTCCGGTTCCTGAAGGCGACCTCACAGCCCCGCGCCGACCAACCGCCTGCGCCCCCCGTCCTGTGGGGACCCGCGGAGACATCACGAGGACATGATTGACAGAGCCACACCCACCGGGACACACCCACCGGGACACAGACCAACCCCCAGTGCCACCCATCCTGCGGGGACCCGCGGGGACACCACGGGGACGTCAGGGACACACCCACACCCACTGGGACACACTCCCAGTGCCACCCACTCTGCAAGGACCCGCAGGGACACCACGGGGACGTCAGAGACACACCTACACCCACAGGGGTGTCCCTGTACCCCTTGGACTGTCCCTGTGCCCCCTGGAGTGTCCCTGTCACCCCCTGGGCTGCCCCCATTCCCTGGAGTATCCCTGTCGCCCCCCGGGCTGTCCCCATTCCCTGGAGTGTCCCCTTCTCCCCCAGGCTGTCCCTGTCCCCCCGGGCTGTCCCCCAGGTGTCCCCATTCCCTCCAAGTGTCCCTATCCGCTGGGCTGTACCTGTGCCACCCCCCCCGCTGCAGTGTCCCTGTCCCCCGGGGTGTCCCTGTCCCCCCGGAGTGTCCCTGTCTCCCCAGGGTGTCTGTGTCCCCCCTCACCGCAGGGAGTGGTTCCAGAACACGCAGATGGGCTTGGAGCGTTCCTGCGTCTCCAGGAGCCGGAACTGGAGGGTGACGGGCTTGGCCAGTGCCCGGGGGGTGCCCGCCGTGCCCCCCGCGTGGACACTGATGCTGACCACGGGTGTGTTGATAACGGGGCGCTTGGGCACCCTGGGGTGGGGCATCGGGGTCAGGGGGCACCCCAAACCCCACCTCGATGCCCCACAATGTCCTGGCACTCCGCAGGCACCACCCCGCTCATCTGCGCCCCCTCCTTTGCGCACACCACGGGCACTGTCCCCTGCACCCCCCTCCATGAGACTTCTCCCCACCCCCTGTGCCCCCAATCCTGCGGCCCCTCCTTATCCCTTGTGCCCCTCTCTTGGGCACCCATTGCCATCCCATAGGCCCCATTCTTGGGCACCCCTTGGCCCCCTCTCCCTTTGGTGCCCCCACCCATGAGCACCCCTGGGGATCCTCCTTATCTGGTTTTCCAACCCCTTGGGCACCCCTGGGCACCTCATGGACCCCTCCCCCTGCACCCCCACCCCTGGGTACCCCCAATCCCCTGTACCCCCCTTACTCTTGTCACCCCATGGGTCCAATCCCCTGTGCCCCCCCCCAACATGAGCATCCCCCCATCCCCTCTTCCCCCACCCCTGAGCACCCCACGGGCACCTTTGGGAACCCATGGGACCCCTCCCCACCCTGTGTCCTCATCCTGGGGCAATCCACGTGTCCCCCACCCTCGAGCACCCATGGGCCCCTTCCCCATCCTGTGCCCCCGTCCTCAGCCACCCCATGTGCCCCCTTTCCCATTCCTGCCCAGCTCTCTGAGGACCGAGGACCCCCCCGGTCCCTCCTCCCGGTACCCTCCCAATGGGTTCCCTCGCCCTGGCATCCTCCCTGCCTTGCCCAACCCCTCGTGCCCCCCCGCGTCCCCTGTGCCCCCCTCGGCGGTGGCACCTGAGGCTGCGCTTGTCGCTGTCGAAGCGCGGCGGGAGGAGCCCTGCCAGGGTGCGGTAGATGATGACGCTGGCGATTGCCTGGCCCTCGCCAAGGGCCGGGTGTCGCCTGTGCCGGGTCACCACGGTCACCTCGCCGTCGTCCTCCTCCTCCTCCTCCTCTTCGGCCTCTTCCTCCTCCTCCTCTTCCTTCTCCTGCCCTCCCGTGCCCGGAGGGGCCTGCCCATGCCCGCTGGAGGGGCCTGGGGGGCACGGGTGGGGGGTGGCATCATGTGTCATGGCCGTCCCAGTGTCCCCCACCCTGCCAGCCCCATGGCTATTTGGGGGTCCCCAACCCTGCCACCCCCATGACCATATCAGTGTCCCCAACCCTGTCACCCCATGGCCACCCAGGGATCTCTGTGGTGACTCTGGGGTCTCCAACCCTGCCACCCCCATGGCCACTCATGGTGACAGTGGCGTCTTCAGCCCTGCCAGACCCATGCCAGGGGGTCCCCCCAGCCCTGCCAGCCCCATGCCAGGAGCTCCCCATTCCTGCCAGCATCATGGATGCCAGGGGGTCCCCCATCCCTGCCAAACCCATGCCAGGGGCTCCCCATCCCTGCCAGCCCCACAGATAAAAGGGGGTCCCCATCCCTGCCACCCCATAGATACAAGGGGGTCCCCATCCCTGCCAGCCCTATGGATGCCAGGGGGTCCCCCCAGCCCTGGCAGCCCCCCTGTGTCCCCCAGACTCACGCCTGCCCTCGGGGGACCAGAAGACGCTGTCAGGCAGGATGACGGTGGCCTCCAGGTCTGGAGGCTTCTCCCCCCGCAGGGCCTCGTAGCGGGGCAGGCGGGCACCCGCTGGGCTGCTCTTGTCCAGCCGCACCACCGACACCACTGCGGCACCGATGGCATGGCATGGCACCCATGGCACGGCATGGCACCCACGGCACCCACAGCACCTACAGGCCCCAGGGGACACGGATCCCAGCACACACCGCCCCCACTGTGGCACCCGTGGCATGGTACCCATGGCACAGCATGGCATCACCCATGGCATGGCATGGCACCCATGGCACAGCATGGTGGCACCCATGGCAACCACAGACCCCAGGGAACATAGATCACAGCACCTACCTATCCCACTGTGGCACCACGGCACCCATGGCACCCATGGCACAGCATGGTGGCACCTATGGCACAGCATGGTGGCACCCATGCCAAGGCACAGCACCCATGGCACAGCACCACAGACCCCGAGGAACATGGACCTCAACACCCACTGAGCCCCTGTGGCACCGTGGCATCCGTGGCACAGCATGGTGTCACCCATGGCACCCACAGCACCCACAGACCCTGGGGAACACGGAGCCCAGCACCCCCGGTACAGCATGGTGGCACTCATGGCACAGCATGGTGTCACCCATGGAATGGCACAGCACCCATGGCACACACAGACTGCAGGGAACATGGAGCCTGGCACCCACTGACACCACTGAGGCACCACGGCCTATGGTGTGGCACCCATGTCCCCTGAGCACACCCACAGCCATGTCCCCAACACACACATGTCCCCAGAGTCACCCATGTCCATGTCCCCAGCACATCCATGGCCATGTCCAAAATACACATGTCCCACCACACCCCTGTCCCCAGAGTGGACCCTGTCCCCAGCCCACCCTGTCTCCAGAGTCCCCCTTGTCCTCAGAGTCCCCCCATCCCCAGAGCCCCCCTGTCCCCAGCCCACCCCTCTCCCCAGCCCCTCCGGTCCGCAGTCCAGCCATGTCCCTAGAGTCCCCATGTCCCCAGCCCACTCCCATCCCCAGCCCCCCCTGTCCCCAGCCTAGCCACGTCCCCAGCCCCCCCATCCCCATCCCTGCCGTGTCCCCAGCCCCGCCTGTCCCCAGAGTCCCCCCTGTCCCCCGTCGTGTCCCCAGCCCCCCCGTGCCCAGCCCCTGGGGGGGCACTGACCGATGTTGGGGGTGACGATGGTGAAGGGGCTCAGGTAGGTCTGGGGCATGTTCCGTGCCAGGGCCCGCGCGTACTCCTCGAAGTGCCGCAGCAGCTGGGCCGTGCCCCCCTCCGTCTGCTGGATCAGCTCCCAGTGCCGCTTGTTGTCCACGTCCAGCAGGGCACTGCCCACCCGTAGCAGGTTCTGGAGGCATGGCGGGGTGGTGGCATCGGGCTCTGCCATCCTGCTGGCCGGGAACAGGGTCCCCAACCCCACCCCCCCATGCCACCCCCCTGCAGGGCTCTGCGGTGCCCTGGCACCCACAGCGGGGCATGGGGGGGCTGTACCCACCCTCCTCCCCGAAGGCGAGGGACACAAAGCCCTGCCCCCTCCATGAGGGTGCCCAGCACACCAGGGTAGGGGCTCCAGCACTGACACAGTTCTCCAGATAGGTTCCCATAGCCCACCTTGGGGCCTGGGCTCCTGCCCTGGTGTCATCCCCCAAGAGGGTGCCCATCACCCCGGACTCTGGGCTCCTGCACCAATGCCCTTGCCAGGTGGATGCCCATCCCCCTGGCATCTGCTCTTCTGCCCCCCACATGAGGGTACCCATCCCCCTGGTATGTAGCCTTCTGCACAACCTCCTCCCTCCTGGGAGTGCCCATGATTCCGGTGTCTGGGCTCTGGCTCACCCACATGTGGGTGCCCATCACCCCAGCCTTTGGCCTCCATCCCCAGTCCCCCCTTCACAGGCAGGTGTCCCCCACCCTGGCATCCTGCCCCCACGTGAGGGTGCCCAGCACCCTGGTGTCTGGACTCCTGCCCCAATATCCCTCCCTGTCCTGGTGCCCATTGCCCTGGCATCTGACCTCCTACACCAACACCCCCGCCCAGATGGGTGCCCATCACCTCTGGGCTCCTGCACCCACAGGAAGGTGTCCATCAGTGTCTGGGCTCCTTCCCCAACTCCCCCTGCCAGGAGGGTGCCCATCCCCCTGGCACCCACATTCCTGCATCCCCCTGCACCTTCCTCCTGCACATAGGAGTGCCCCCCAACCTGGTAGTGAGTGCCCCCCACCCTGAGAGTGAATGCCCCACGCCCTGGCAGTGAGTGCCCCACACGCTGGCATCTCCCCTCCCTTCCCACCCCCTCCCCATGCCACCCTCCGCCTCCCACCCTCCTCCCCTCCCCTTTCCCACCCCTCCCCACACTGTGCCCACCCTGATGCCCCTCTCCCACCCCGTGCCCACCCTGGTAGCCCCTCTCCCACCCTTTCCCACCCCTCCCCAGGCCGTGCCCCCTGCGGTGCCCCTGCCTCACCTCGGTGAAGTGCACGTCCTGCGTGGCGGCGAGGCGGAAGCCGCGTTGGCGGCTCTCGTGGCGCAGCAGAGCCCCTGCTAGGCGGTATGCCAGGCGCACGTCGCTGCCAAAGTACCCGCGGGTTCCGTGCGTGGCCTCGCGCAGCGCCAGCGCCACCCGGCGTGACTGCCCCGCGTCCCAGCGCGACTCGTTGCCCACCAGCTGCTCCGCCTGGGGGGGACACACAGGCTCAGGGTGGCACCGGTGGCACCGCGGGGGGCGTGGGTGCGGTGGCGGGTGCTGGCGCGGCTCACCCAGGGGCGCAGGGCGGCGAAGGCCAGGGTGCTGCAGTTGAAGAGGTTGGGGGGCAGCCACCCCTTGTGCTCGTCGCAATGGCGCAGGGCCGTGCCTGGGGGGGACATTCGGGTGGCACCGCCGCGGGCACGGCAGGGAGGGCACCACGGGGGTGTGTCGTGCTGGCAGTGCCATCACAGCGGTGCCCCCCCGGTGCCCGACTTAGTCTCTGTGGTGGCACCATGGTGGCAGTGCCCCAAACCCATCCTAATTGTGCCACCACGGTGTAACAACCCCAACCCCAACCCTGCAGTGCCACCAGCGTCACCACCCCAAACCCATCACAGTAATGCCACCATAGAGTCACCACCCTAAACCTACCCCAGAGGTGCCACCACAGTGTCACTGGCCCAAACCCATCCTAATTGTGCCACCACTGTGTCAGCCCCCTGCCCTGTCCCACCACGGTGTCATCCCACCCCAACCCCACCTCAACAATGCCACCACTCTGTCACTCCCCAGTTCCACCCCAGCAATGTCATCATGGTGTCACCACCCTAACCCCATCCCAGAGGTGCCACCATGGTGTCACCTCCCTGTACAACTCCAGCAATGCCACCACAACTCCCTCCTGCCCCATCCCAGCAATGCCACCATTGTGTCATCCCACCCCAAACCCATCCCAGCTGTGCCACCATCATGTCACCCCCTCAGCCCTGTCCCACTGCTGCCACCACAGTGTCACCATCCCAATCCCATCCCAGTGGTGCCACCACTCTGTCACCCCCCCCAGCTCCATCCCAGCAATGCCACGACAGTGTCCCCAGTGCCACCCCACCCTGTGCCTGTGTCCCCACATACCCACGGAGCCCTTGGGACAGGGTGCGGCTGCCGGGAGCCCAAACCGGGTGCGGGGCCACCAGATGTTGGCCTCGACGGCCCGGGGACAGCTGTCATAGTTCACTGCGGGCACAAGGGTGTCACTGGGGCATAGCGGGCACGGAGGGGGACAGCGGGGTCACCAGGGGGACAGAGGGACACAGGGGGACAGCAGGGTCACCAGGGGGCAGATGGACACAGGGGGACAGTGGGACACAGAGGGACAGCAGGGCACACAGGGGGACAGTGGCTGACACAGGGTGATAGAGGACACATGGTGACACAAAGTGACACAAGGTGACACAAAGTGGCACAACATGATACAAAGTGACACGAAGTGACAAGGTGACATGAGGTGACACGTGGTGACACGCGGTGGCACAGCGCCCCCGTGCGGTGCCCACCTTCGCAGCCGCCCGCTGTCACCTCGGCGAAGGGGTTGTCACAGCGGTCGCAGTGGCGGCCGATGACCCCTGCCTTGCAGGGGCACTGCCCGCTGGTGGCATCGCAGCGCCGCGACAGCGATCCCGTGGGGTAGCACTCGCACGGTTGGCACGTATCACTGCCCGCGGGCCGGTAGTGGTTGTCCTGGAGAGGGCAGCGGGGGGAGGGCAGCGGGGTCACTGCAGGCACGGGGGGGCAGGGGGGGACAGGGGAGGACAGAGGGTCACTGTGGGCACGGGGGGGCAGGGGGGGACAGGGGGTGACAGGGGAGGACAGAGGGTCACGGCAGGCACGGGGGGGCAGAGGGGGACAGGAGGTGAGAAGGGGGACAGAAGAGGACAGGGGGTCACTGCAGGCACGGGGGGGACAGAGGGTGGCAGGGGAGGGATTGGGGAGCAGGGGATGACAGGGGTGGCAAAGGGTGACAAGGGGTGACAGGAGGGCAGGGGGTGACAGGGGGTCTCAGGGAGTGGTAGAGGGTGGCAGAGGGTGACAGGGTATGGCAGAGGGTGGCATGGAGTCACAGGGTGTTCAGGAGGCGGTAGGAGGTGATGGGGGTCACAGGGGCTGACACGGGGTGACAGGGGGTGGAAAGGGTGGTAGAGGGTGGCAGAGGGTGACAGAGGGTGACACGGGGGCAGGGGGTCACCATGGGAATGGTGGGGAGGGGGCAGGCAGTGGCAGGAGGTGACGAGGGGTGGCAGAGGGTGACAGGGGGTCATGAGGGGGTCACAGAGGGTCACAGGGACTGGCAGGAGGTGACAGGAAGTGTCAGGGGATCACTGCGGGCATGGGGGGACAGAGGGGGTGGCAGTGGGTGGTAGGTGGTGGCAGGGTGTGGCAAGGGGGTCATTGTGGGCACGAGAGTGTGACAGGGGGCCGCAGACAGTGCCACGGGGTGGCAGGGGGCTGCCAGGGGGTGGAAGAAGTGGCAAAGAGTGGCAGTGGGGTGCCCAGGGGTACCAGGAGGTGGCAGGTGATATGGGATGACAGGGGGCACAAGAGGTCACTGAGGGCACGGGGGAATGACAGGGGGTGGTACGGGGTCACTGGGGGCACAGGGGGGTGACAGGGGGTGGGAGGGAGTGGCAGGTGCCGCCAAGGGGGTGCCAGGGGGTGCCAGTCCCACCTTGCAGCGACACTCGCCCGTGGTCTTGTTGCAGTCGGGGTCGAAGCCCCTCGAGGCGTCACAGCTGCAGGGGCCACACGCGGGGTGTCCCCACCACCCCCGCGGGCATGGCTGGGCCTCCCTGTGGGCACCAGGGCTGGCACCGGGGGGGGCACCACCTTGGGCACCCCCACGGGGCCACTCGGACACCCCTCCGTGTCCCCTTTGCCCCCACAGTGTCTCTCGGACCTCCACGGTGACACTTGTGCCCCCACAATGCCCCTTGGACCCCCCCAGTGCCCCTTGTGCTCCCACAGTGCCCCCTGCACCCTCATAGTACCCCTTGGACCCCCAGAGTGCCTCCTGGATCCCCATCCTGACCCTTGCCCACCCATTGTACCCCCCACGTGCCCACCCTGCCCTATCCATGCCTTGCCTGCCCTCCCCAACCCCCCTCAGTGTCCCTGCAGTATCACCCACCGGTGCTGGCACAGGGTGCCGAAGGTGCCCGAGGGGCAGTGGCAGGTGTAGCCGGGGGCCGTGCCCGGCCGGCGGGCACACGTGCCTGGGGGCTCGCAGGGGTCCAGGGCACAGGCGCTGACACAGCTGTCCCCAAAGTACCCTGGGCATGGGCACGGTGTTGGGGACATGGTCTTGGGGACATGGCATCGGGGACACAGCGGGCATCGGGCGGGCAGGGACGGGGACAGAGGGGCAGGGATAAAGGGGTGGCAGTGCCCAGGGAGAGTGATACAGGGACAAGGGGATGGCAGTACTCTGGGGACAGTGATAAGGGGTGGCAGTGCCCAGGGGACAGTGCTGGGGGTGGCAGTGCCCAGGGAGGGTGCAGTGCCTTGAGGGGCAGTGCCCTGAGGGGCAAGGAGGATGTTAGGGGGGTCTCTGCCCACGAGCGTGGCACTGGGGGTGTCACAGGGGTGTCACTGTCCTAGGAAGTGTCAAGGGGGTGTCAGGGGGTGTTGGGCGGGTCGCTGCTCACCAGGGTGGCGGGGGGGGGGGGTATCAGTGTCCCAGAGGTGTCAAGGGGGTCTCAGGAGGGTCTCAGGCGGGTCGGGGGGGCCCCTCTCACCAGGGTAGCACTGGGGGGGGGTATCAGTGTCCCAGGGGTCTCAGGGGTGTGTTGGGGAGTCTCAGGCAGTGTTGGGGGGTCTCGGGGGGAGTCGGGGTGTCCCCTCTCACCAGGGTGGCAGCGGCACGAGAAGCTGTCCCAGTCGTTGCTGCAGTAGCTGTGGGGGGGGCAGGGCCCCGAGTCGCAGGGGTCGGGCAGGGCACAGCCCCCCTCCACGTTCACCTGGGCAGCCTGTGCCAGGCTCAGGGCACCCGCCGTCACCGCTGCGTCCCCCACGCGCAGCCCCTGAGGGGTCACCCGTCAGTGCCCCCCACTGAGAGCCAAGACCACCCCCACGCGCTACCCCTGACACGCCCCCCCCAGTGTCCCTCAGTGCCACCTGGGACCCCCCGAGACACCTGGAACCCCTTCCCGGTGTCACCCCTCCGCGATGTCCTCCCCCTGTGACACGGGACCCCCTGGGACAACCCAGACCCCGCTGCATTGTGTCACTCTCTCCTCCCCGTGCCCCCCGGTGCCCCCCGTGCCCCCTGTGCCCACCCCGCACCCACCGTGCCCCCCAGTGCCCCGTTAGCTACAGGTAACCCTGGAATCCCTCCTCCCCATGGCCCCCTGGTGCCCCCTCCGTGCCCCCCCAGTACCCTTCATTCCCCCCGTGCCCCCTGTGCCCCCCCTGCCCCGTTACCTGCAGGCACCCCCGGAATCCCTCCTCCACGGTTCCTCCTTCCCCGGGCAGCCCCCCCAGGCTGAGGGTCCGCAGCCGCAGCCCCTGCAGCTCCCCGGGCACATCGCCCACTGCCTGTGGGGGGCACAGGGACCGCCGTGGGTGCCTTGGGGTGGCACGGAGGGTGCCGTGGTGGCACCTATGGGGGTCGGCAGGGCGGGATCCCCCCACCTGGTGGCGGCCGTAGTCGAGGGTGAGGAGAAGGAGGGTGGCTGGGGGGTCGTGGCCGGGCCCACCCCCCCGCAGCTCCAGCTCCGCGTGGTGCCAGGCGCCGTCGTCTACCTTGGCTTGGGGCAGGCGCAGCACGGCCAGGGGGGCACTCCCCTGCCAGGTCCCCACCTCCAGCTGCCCCTCGCTCAGCTGCGGGGGGGCACACGTCAGGGACCCCAAAAACCTGGGGGAGTACAGGGAAATCCACCACCCCCCCCCCCCCCAGGGGGAATGTCCCCCACAGAAGTGGCACCTCCTGGCACTGCCATCCCCCCCCCCGGCAATAACCCGCCCAGGGCAATATCCCCCCCGTGCTCCCCGTGCTCCCCCCCGTGCCCCCTCATGCTCCAACCTGTGCCCCCCGATGCCCCCCGTGTTCCCCATGCCCCCCGTGTCCCCCGTGCTCTCCCCTTTGTCCCCCGGTGCCCCTCGCTGCACCCCGTGCCCACCTGCAGGGTAAGGCTGAGGCGTCCCCCCGCCCCCGCCCTCAGCAGGACCCCCCGTGGGTGGCGGGTGCGGAACATGAGCCGGAGGTGCCAGGGTAGGGCGAGGGGCAGCGCCAGCCCCGCCCACGCCACGCGGCTGCTGCCCACGAACCGCTGCGGGGTCGCCATCTCTGCGGGAAACACGCGTGGGGCCGTGCCTAGCCCCGGGACACCACCCCCGCACCCAGCCCGGGCACCCCCCGACCGTGGGGTGGGGGCACATCCCACACCGCACCCACCCACGGACCCCCCACAACCCCACAGGGACCCCCGCATCCACTCAGGGACCCCCCCGCAACCATCCATGGACCCCCCACAACCACTCACGGACACCCTCCCCCCATCTGGAACCCCCCATAACCCCACAGAGACCCTTCCCAACCCCCACGGCCCCACCCCCAAACGGAGCCCCCCCTCGCCTCATGAGACCCTCCACTCCCCCACGGACCCACTCGTTCTCCCCGAGGACGCCCCCCCGCCCCCCACGGCCCCTCTCCAGGCACCCCTCGTGACCTCCCCGTGCCCCCCGGTACCTTCCTGGCAGGTTTTGCCCCCGAAGCCGAGGGGGCAGCGGCAGCTGAAGCCCCCCCACTCGTGCACGCAGGTGCCCCCGTTGTGGCACGTGGTGGGGTCGCAGAGGGTCTTCTTGTGAGGGCAGCCTGGGAGGGGCATGGGGGGGGTCACACCCCACACCTCCCCCGCCCCCCCGGCCCTGCCTTGCCACATCCGGGGGGGCTTAGACCCCCTCCCATCTCCCCCACCCCACACCCAGGGGGCATAGAACCCCCCCCCTCCACTCCTGGCACCCCCTGACCTCCCACCCCACACCCGGGGAGCACAGACCCCCCCACACCCCCAGCACCCCCTGGCCCCCACCCCAAGGGGGCAGAGACCTCCACACCCCTGGCACACCCCCCCACCCCCAAAGGGGGCACAGCCCCATCCAGCCCCCCAGCCTTGGCATCCCCCCACCCCAGTCCCCCTCGGCACACCCAGGGGGCACAGCTCCGCTGCCCTGTGTCACCCCATAACACCCCCCCGCAAAGGCTTCCAGCCCCCCGCGGCCCCCCGGGCCGCCCTCCCCGCGCCCCCAGTGCCCCCCGTGCCCCCCGTGCCCACCGGGCAGGGTGCCGTTGTTGGCGATGAAGGTGCCCATGTCCACGGGGCGCTGGTCGATATGCAGGTGCCTCATACACCCCACAAAGTGGCGGCTCCGGATCGGGAAACTCTCGGGCAGCGTCGGGACCCCCCCGAGCAACAGCGGCCCCGTCAGGTCCAGTGACCTGCAGAGCCCGACGGCAGCCGGTGGGGGGCGGGGGCTAAGGGACCGCCCAGGGACCCCCCCAACTCCTAGGGAACTCTTAGGGACCACCCAGGGACCCCATAACTCATGGGGACCATCAGGGACCACCCACAGACTCTGTAACACATGGGGAACCCCAGAGATCACATAGACACCCCAAAACTCATGGGGACCCCGAGGGATCCTAAAAACCCATGGGGACTCTGAGGGAACCCCAAGGATCACCCCCCCCACCCCGAAAACCCATTGGGATTTGAGGGACCCCCCAGGGACCCCTCAAGCCATGGGGAACCCCAGAGATGCCCCAGGGACCCCCACCCACCCACCAATCCATGGCCCCCCCAGGGCAATGCCCCCCTGGCACTGCCCCCCATGGTAATAACCCCCCCACGGCAATAACCCTCCCAGGGCGATACAACCCCTTGGCACTGCCCCCTAATGCCAAAAAACCCTCTCCCAGAGCAATACAGCCCCCTGGCAGTGCCTCCCGTGGCAATAACCCCCCCAGGGCAATACCCTCCCATGCCAATGCCCCCTTCCCATGGCAATAACACCCCCCATGGCAATACACCCCCCTGCCCCCCTATGCCCAAAAACCTCCCAGAGCAATACACCCCCCTGGCACTGCCCTCATGCTACACCCCCTGCACCCCCCCACCCAGTCCCACATCCCTTCCCCTCTCCACGTCCCCCCCTCACTTCTTGGTGCCCCCCTGGGTGCCCTGGGCCGCGCAGGAGTAGTTGGCGAGGCGGTGCCCGAAGCGCAGTGCCATGGCCGTGTCACAGTCGTCCACTGCCACCACGGCCACCTTCTGCTCCGAGGGGCCCTGTGGGACCCCCGAGCGCCCCACCACGGCCTGGGGGGGCACCGCATCATGAGGGGGGGCACGGGAACACCCTCCCGAACACCCCTTCCCCCCTCCAGGGTAATACCCCCCCCAGGCAATAACCACCCCCGTGCCAATCACCCCCTGCCAGGGTAACAACCCACCCAAGGCAATATCCCCTGTGCCAACTAACCCCCCCCCAAGGCAACACCCCCCATGCCGATCACCCCCCTCCCATGTCAATAACCCCCCCAGGGCAATACCCCCTGTGCCAATGTCCCCTCCCATGGGCAATATGCCCCCCTGGCATTGCCTCCCATGCCAATAACCCCCCCAGGGCAATACCCCGTGTCAACACCCCCTTGTGCCCCCACCTTGTTGTAGTAGTGCAGCTGCACCCGATGCCACTGCCCGTCACTGACACCCCCAGGTACAAATGGGGCCACAGTGGTGGTGGTCTCACCTGCGGGCACAGAGCCAGGGGGAGGGGGGTGTAGCACTGCATGGCATGCAGTGCCAGGGATGCAGTGCCAGGGATGTGACACGCAGGATTCAGGGCCAGGGCTGTAAAGTGTGGGATGCAGTGCCAGGGATGCAGTGCCAGGGGTGCATGGCATGCAGTGCCAGGGAAAGGATGGTAGGGAGGCAGTGCCAGGGATGTGCTACTCAGGATGTGCAGCAGGGATACAATGCCAGGCAGTGCCCAGGATGCAGTGCCAGGGACGTGGCACATAGGATGCAGTGCCAGGGATGGGGTACCCAGGATGCAGTACCAGGGACACAAACCAAGGCACGTGATGCCTGGGATGCACATCCTGGGGTGTGGTGCCAGGCAGTGCCAGGGACAGGATGTTTGGGATGTGATGCCCAAGATGCAGTGCCAGGCAGTGCCAGGGATGAAGAGCTGGGGATGGAATGCCTGGGATGGAGTGCCTGGGATGCAGTGCCAGGGAGGAGATACCCAGGATACAGTGCTGGGATGCAGTGCCAGGCAGTGCCATGGATGGGATGCCCAGGATGGGATGCTTGGGATGCAGTGCCAGGCAGTGCAGGGATGGGGTGCAGGCAGTGCAGGGATGAGATACCCGGGATGCAGTGTCAGGTAGTGCAGGGATGGGGTGCCCAGGATGCAGTGCTGCGATGTAGTGCCAGGTAGTGCAGGGATGGGGTGTCCGGGGTGCAGTGCTCAGTCATGGCAGTGACTGGCAGGGAAGCCAGGGTGCGGTGCCAGGCATAGGATGTCAGGGCACGGTGCCAGGCAGTGCCAGCTGTGCCCGTACCTGCAGAGAAGGTGAGCTGGAGCTGCTCCCCTACGATCTCCAGGGCCACAAAGTCGTGGCGCTCGTTGAAGCGCCCGTTGTACAACAGGAGCCCGTCCCGCTCCCGCGTGGCAAACCTGGGGGAGCACCAGTGTCGGGGGGGTACCAACGCCCCCCAGGTCTAACCGTGCCCCCCAAACACCCCCCGGACCTGACCGTGCCCCCCAAACACACCCTAACACCCCCTAGACCCACCTGTGCCCCCCAAACACACCCTGACACCCCCCAATTATACTGTGCCCCCCAATCTTACTGTGCTCCTCAAACACACCCCGAACTTGACTGTGCCCCCCAAACACACTCCAACACCCACTGTGCCCCCTGTGCCCCTCAAAAACACCCTGACACCCCCCAACCTTACTGCGTCCCCCAAACACAGTCCAACATCCCCCGGACCTGACTGTGCCCCCCAAACACACCTTGACACCCCTAGCCCCCCTATGCCCCCCAAACACACCCCAACAACTAACATATCCTGCTGTGCCCCCCAAGCATGCTCCTTACCCCCCGGACTCCCTCTGTGCCCCCCAAAGACACCCCAACACTCCCCAGACCTGACTGTGCTCCCAAACACACCCCAACACCCCCTGCCCCATCCCCCTGCACCCACTGGGTGCCCATCACTCGCCATCCCCATGGGGTGCCCTCCATCCCACTGCCCCACATGCCAAGGGGTCACTCTATCACCCCACACCCTTTGCCCCCCCGCTGTGCCCTCAGGGAACCCACCACCCCACATTTCATCACCCCCACCCACCCAACGCCCACAGGACACCCATCACTCCAATACCCCCAGGAACACCCATCACCCCACACCCCACATGATACCCCCTGGGACACCCCTACCCCCAAATGACACACCAGGGACACCCATGACCCATCACCCCCCCCCCCGATCCTCCCCCCCCGGTGCCCCCTCGGTGCCCCCTCGATGCCCCCTCGGTGCCCCCCCAGTGCTTACGTGAGGCCAAGGGTGAAGTGGAAGCGCTGGCGGAGCCCACGGAAGGTGAGAAAGGATTTGGGGGGGAAGCTGCGGGTGCTCATGGCACAGAAGGGTTTCTCGTAGTGCCCGGGGGGGCACTGGCACCGAAACCCCCCCACTAGCAGGTTCAGGCATGTGCCCCCATTCTGGCAGACCCCCGGCGTGCAGCGGCCCCCCCGGGCACTCAGCTCGCAGTGCTCCCCTGGGGGACACATGGGACCCCAAAATTAGGGGGACAGGGTCCCTTTTCCCCCCTCATTAACCCCAGAGAGCCCCCCTCGGGCACTCAGCTCGCAGGGTTCCCCTGGAGGACACCCAGAACCCCAAAATTAGAGGGTGGGGTCCCATCTCCTCCCTACTGTTCCCCTGTGGAACACCCACAACCCCAAAAATCAGGGCGGGGGGTCCAATCTCACCCCCCCCATTAACCCCAGAGAGCCTCCCCGAGTGTTCAGCTCCCAGAAGCCCCAAGAAGTCCCAAATCGGGGGGTGGCAGGGTAGGGGTCCCCTCTCCCTCCCCCCCCAGCATCTTTATCCTCAGCTCCATCACCATGGCAACCAGCTCCCATCACCATGGCAACCAGGAGAAGCCCCCTCTCCTCACATCCCCTCCCCCATCCGGGGGTCCCGTGGGGGGTTGGGGTCCCCAGAGTGGAGGTGGGAGGGATGTCCCCACTGTCACCAGTCCCCTCGTGACCCTGGGGGGGTGTCCCCAGGGGTCCCCACCTGGGTTCCCCCACAGGGGGAACCCCCCACAGGGTTCCCCAGGGCTCTGCCCCCCCCAGGTGTCCCTATCCCCCCTGCAGGGACCTCATGGGAGGATCATGGGGGGGCTGGGGGGGACAGTGGGGACAGGGAGGCATGAGGGAGAGGGGGCAGAGGAGAGGGAGGGAGGTGGGGAGATGGAGGAGGAGGAGGTTGAAGGGATAGAAACAAAGGGGAGGAGGGAGGATGGGGATGGAGGAGAGATGGAGGGGGATGGAGGGATGGATAAGAGGAGGGAGGGAGGGATGGAGAGAGAGATGATGGGAATGAACACCATGAGGAAGGAAAGGAAGGAAATGGAGGGAGGGAGGGAGGGAGATTGAAGAGGAGGTGATGAGGGAAGATGAGGATGGACACCAGGAAAAAGGGATGGATGGATGGACGGATAAGGGGAAGGAGGAAGGGAGGAAAGGAGGGAGGAAGAATGGATGGATGGATGGATGGATCTAGGGATGGATGGATGGATGGATAAGGGGAAGGAGGGAGGGAGGAAAGGAGGGAGGAAGAATGGATGGATGGATGGCAGGATGGAGGGATGAGTGGAGGGATGGAGGGATGGATGGATGGATTGATGGAGGGATGGATGGCTGGAGGACTGGATGGAGGATGAAGGATGGAGGGATGGATGGATGGGGGGATGGATGGATCTAGGGATGGATGGATGGATCTCAGGCTGGACAGAGGATGGAGGATAGGAGAGGCTGCCTGAGGCCCCTGGGCCGGCGCTGCTCACCGGTGAAGTCCTCGTGGCACTCGCAGGCGTAGCCGCCCTCGCGGCTGCGGCAGCGCCCGTGGGCACCGCAGGGGCTGGAGTAGCACAGGTCAATCTCGGTCTCGCAGTAGTCGCCGGTGAAGCCAGGCGGGCAGCGGCAGCGCAGCCCTGGCACGGGCCGGATGGGCCGGAACAGGATGGTGTCGGAGGCCAGGAAGGGCGCGGAGCTGTCGAAGCGCAGCACGGCCACGCAGCGCATGTAGTTTTCACAGGGCTCGCGCAGGCACACGTTGTCATCGAAGGGTAGCACTCGCTGTGCCGTGGTGGCCGCCAGCAGCGAGCGGTTGAGGTAGAGCCGCTCCTGCAGCTCCTCGGAGGAGAAGAAGCGTGAGACCGCGGGCGGCGGCAGCAGTGCCGACAAGCTCACATTGAGGATCCGCGCCGGCCCCACGTCCGTATCTGCCTGGATGTTGAAGAGCACGACGCGGTGCCGGGGGGTGCCCAGCACGGCCGCCACCCCCTCGAGGAAGCGGCCGAGCAGCGGTGACAGGAAGAGCTCCTGTGACATGTCGGCCAAGCGCAGGGTGATGCTGTTGCTGAGCATCTCGTCCGTGACCACTGTTACCCGCAGCACGCACTGTGCGCTGGCGCTGTGCACGCCATCTGGGGACACGGGGACATGGGTCAGCGGGGGGAAATGGGGACACCGGGGATACGGGGAGGAACTGGGGACACCAAGAACACAGGTCAGCAAGGAGGGCTGGGGACACCGGGGGACATGGGGGTCAGCGGTGGGGAAATGGGGACGTTGGGGGACACGGGAGTCAGTAGGGTGGTTGGGGACATTGGGGGATCAGGGGTGGGGGACATTGGGGTCTGGGTACATTGGGGGGTCAGGGCTGGAAGGGTCTGGGGACATTGGGGTCTGGGGGATATTGGGGTCTGGGGGACATTGGGAGTCTGGGGGACATTGAGGGGTCGGGGGTTGGCCTGGGCGACACTGGGGGGGAGGCAGGGGTGGATGGTCTGAGGGTGGGTGGTGGGGTGGGCATGGGGTGACCAACCCTGTGACCAACCCCATTGGGCACTGGCAAGTGGGGTTGGGGCTGGTTATGGGGTCGGGGTTGGTTATGGGGATGGAATTGGCTATGGGGATGGGGCTGGTTATGGGGCTGGTGCTGGTTATGGGGCTGACATTGCTATGGGGTTGGTGCTGGTTATGGGGTTGGTTATGGGACTGGTTATGGGGCTGGTTATGGGGTTGGGTATGGCTATGGGGTTGGTGCTGGTTATGGGGCTGACATTGCTATGGGGTTGGTGCTGGTTATGGGGTTGGTTATGGGACTGGTTATGGGGCTGGTTATGGGGTTGGGTATGGCTATGGGGTTGGGTATGGCTATGGGGTTGGTGCTGGTTATGGGGGTGGGGCTGGTTATGGGGCTGGTGCTGGTTATGGGGCTGACATTGCTATGGGGTTGGTGCTGGTTATGGGGTTGGTTATGGGACTGGTTATGGGACTTGTACTGGTTATGGGGCTGGGTCTGGTTATGGGGTCAGGGGAGACAAAGTCCCTGCCCAGCATTGGGACAACCCCCATCCTCCTCCTGCTCCTCCTCCTCCCAGGGCAGTGGCACTCGGGACAGATGGGCAGTGGGCAGACAGATGGACAGAGGGAGTGTGGGGACTGCGGGGGGCCCAGAGGGGGTGACAGAGCGGGGGGTGGCGGGGCCAGTGGCCCGTGGTCGGTGGCCGGTGCCGGGGGGGGGGGTTGCCATGGTCGCGGCCGTGGGGGCCCAGTTATGGCCGGACCTTTTGTTCCCCTCGCGGCTGCCCCCGCGCTCGGGGGTGCTTGGGGGGCCCCCAGCCCCCACCCTTTGTGCCCTGGGCCCCCCGTTTTGTGTGGCCGGAGCGGGGACCCCAAACTGGGGGGGGGGGGGGGGGGAACACGCGGATGGGGACAAGGGACATCACGGTCTGGGCTGTGACTCAGTTTTCCTCCCTGCTCTGGGGAGGGGAGTGAGATGCTCCCCCACCCTGGGGTGACCCCCACCCCCAGTAGCACCTCCTGGCCCCCCTGAATCAAGGGTACACCCCCCTCTTATCCCACGAGCCCCCCATTGCGTTTGGGGACCCCCCAGTGAGGACATCGGTGTGTTTTCCCCCCCCAGATACAAGCACTGGGCTCTCCTGGAAACATCCATTGGGGTGCCAGGACCCCCCAGTACTGCGCTGCACCTCGAGCCCCCCCAGATTCACCCACTGGGACGCCCAGCACCCACTGAAGGGTAGCAGGACTCCCCCCTTGCACACACCAGCCTCTGGAATCTCCCCCCAGGTACACACAGTGGGTCCTGCCCCCACCAGCGCCACACAGAGAGGTGCCAGGACCACCCCAACACCCACCAGGGTCCTGCCCCCCCAAAAGAAGGTGCACTGTGCTATTGGACCCCTCTGGACACCCCAGAGGATGGGGGAGGAAAAGGGGGTGCTGGGGACCCTGAATGCCTCCAGAGGGGTGTCTGGGCTGGGAGGGGTACAGAATCCCCCTCCCCCCCTCACCTGGATCTGGAGGGTGAGGGCAGCCAAGATGGGGTGGTGGGGCCCCAAAACACCTCAGTGGGTTGGCAGGACCCCAATGCACATCAGCCCCCTCGCCCCAATCTGAAGGGCAGGGGCAGTCAAAATGGTGTGGGGAGACCCCATAACACCCCCAAACCTCCCCCACCTCCTGTGCCCAGCCCACCCCCCTGGGCAGGGGTCCTACCGGACACAGAGACCCTCATGACAGCCTCCAGCGGGCGGTTGTTGTCCAGGGCGGGGCTGAGCCGCAGCTCCCCGCTCTGGGGGTCCAGCAGCACCAGGTTGAGCTCGTTGCCCTGCTCGAAGGCGTAGGCGAGGCGGTCGGACACGTCGGGGTCGTGGGCTGGGATGCGGCCGATGACACCACCAGGGAAGCTCCCAGAGCGGTTGGTGATGTAGTTGTTGAAGAGGATCTCGAAGTTCTTCAGCTGGGGGCTGTTGTCGTTCACGTCGCGCAGCCGCACGTGCACGGTGGCCCGGCTGACCAGCGGCGCCGACGTGGCCTGGACCACCATGACGTATTCAGCCTTGGCCTCATAGTCCAGGTCGGCCAGTGCCGTGAGCTCCCCAGAGAAGATGTCCAGCTGGAAGACCTCCGGGATGTTGCCCTCCACAATCTGATACATGATCTGGGCGTTGGTGCCCTCATCGGGGTCGGTGGCTGTGATCCGGGCCACCACCAGCCCGATGGGGCTGTTCTCCTCCACGAAGATGTCGAACTCGTCGCGCTCGAAGACAGGCGGGTTGTCATTGATGTCCAGCACCGTCACCTGGATCTCCACTGGCGTCCGCCGCACCGGTACCCCCTTGTCGACGGCGAAGGCCCGCAGGGAGTAGAGCGGCACGTTCTCCCGGTCCAGGCGGCGCAGAGTGCGGACGATGCCTGAGGTGGACTCGATGATGAAGTCGCCATCGCCATCATCACCACCCTGGAAGGTGTAGAACACCCTGCCGTTGAGCCCAGAGTCGCGGTCAGTGGCGGAGACCTGCAGAACACTGGTGAAGGCAGGGACATCCTCGTAGATGGAGCCTTGGTAGGAGTGGCGGAGGAACTGCGGCGCGTTGTCGTTGACGTCGCTCACCAGGATCTCCAGGTAGGTGGTGTCGGATTTCTGGGGGATGCCGTTGTCCCGCGCCGTGATGGCCAAGGTGTAGGACACCTGGTCCTCGTAGTCCAGCTCCATCTGGGTGGTGACGGCACCAGTGTTGGCGGAGATGCGGAACTGGGGGATGCTGTCCTCCATCAGGTAGGTGATGTGGGCATTCTCCCCGGTGTCCTCATCCGTGGCGCTGATCACCACCACCGTGGTGCCCACCGGTCGGTCCTCGTTGATGTTGACGGTGTAGTGGGAGCTCTGGAAGACAGGACGGTGGGTGTTGGCGTCAGTGACATTGACGACCACCAGGGCGGTGTCCTGGCGGGTGCCGTCGGACGCTGCGATGGTGAGCAGGTACTGTCGCTCCAGTTTGTAGTCCAGGGGCAGGGCGAGCGAGATGAGCCCCCCACCGCTCTGGCTGGTGATGGAGAAGCGGTTGCGGGTGTTGCCGCTGGAGATCTGATAAGTGATGACGCTGTTGGCGTCGCGGTCGACGGCAGACACGGTGAGGACACTCGTCCCCACTGCTGCATCCTCGTTGAGGCGGGCACCATATTCCCTCTGGGTGAACTCAGGGCTGTTGTCATTGACATCCAGGATGGTGACACTGACGCTGGCCGTGGAGGCCATGGGGGGTATCCCCTGGTCCTGCGCCTCCACGCCGAAGCTGTAGAAGTCCATGGCCTCCCGGTCCAGCTCGGAGGCCACCACGATCCAGCCGGTGCCATTGTTGATGGCAAAGGGGAAGCCGGCGCCGGTCTCCAGCAGGGTGTAAACCAACCGGCCATTGTCCCCTGAGTCGGCGTCGATGGCCTGCACGTGGATGACAGAGTAGCCCACAGGGACGTTCTCCAGCACGGTGGCCTGGAAGGGCGTGCTGACGAAGATGGGGGCGTTGTCGTTGACATCCAGCACCTGCACGGTGACCAACCCGCTGATGTTGGAGAGGGGCGGGCGGCCGCCATCCTGCGCCCGGATGCGCAGCGTGAACTCCTTGGTGACCTCGAAGTCCAGGGGGGTGATGACGTCCAGGGCGCCTGTCTGGGCATCGATGTAGAAGTGGCCACGGGTGTTGCCGCTGACGATGCTGTAGTGCACCAGGGCATTGCTGCCCTTGTCACGGTCAGTGGCTGTCACCCGCAGCACGGCTGCATTGGGCACCACATCCTCGGGCACCTGTGCCACGTAGCGCCGCTCGCTGAACTGCGGCGCGTTGTCGTTGTCGTCCTCCACCGCGATGCGCACGGTGGCTGTGGCACTGCGGGGCTCCTGGCCCTGGTCTGCCGCCTCCACCAGCAGCTCGAAGGCGTCCACCACTTCCCGGTCCACGGGGCCGCGTGTGCGGACGACACCGGAGCGGGGGTCAATCTCGAAGACCTCGTTGGCGCCGTCGGCATTGAGGAGCCGGTAGAGCACGTTGGCATTGGGCCCGGTGTCGCCATCAGTGGCTCGCACGGTCAGCACCTCATAGCCCACCTCCAGGTTCTCCCGCATGCTCTCACGGTACTCGGGCTGCTCAAAGGACGGGTCGTGGTCATTGGCATCGCCTACGGTGATGGTGAGTGTGGCCATGGCGCTGCGCCGGGGCGCGCCGTGGTCGGCCGCCGTCACGCGGAACACGTGGGTGCTCTTGCTCTCGCGGTCCAGCGGCGCTACCGTAGTGATGGTGCCTGTCACGGGGTCCACGGCGAACAGGGCGTCAGAGCGACTGTCAAAGAGCGCGGTCATGGCGTAGAGCAGCCGCCCTGCCTCGCCCTCATCAGGGTCCTGCGCCGTCACCCGTGTCACTGGCGTCCCCGCGGGCCGGTTCTCCTCCACCGTGGCCTGATAGCTGGAGGGTTGGAACTGTGGCGCTGTATTGGGGCTCCGGCGGGGGCGGAGCACGGGGGGTCCAGGGGCTGCCCTGATCTGGGGGTCCTCAACAGCCCTGGAGCCCATCGTGTCCCCTGTGCCACTGGTGTCCCCAGCGTGTCTGGTATTCCCAGTGTTCCTGGTGTTCCTGGGGATGTTGTTGCCCCCAGCATGTCCAGTATTCCCAGTGTCCCTGGGGACTTTGTTGGTGCTCTCAGTGTCCCTGGGGATGTTAGTGCCCCCAGTGTGTCCAGTATTCCCAGTGTCCCTGGGGACTTTGCTGGTGCTCTCAGTGTCCCTGGGGATGTTGGTGCCCCCAGCATGCCCAGTATTCCCAGAGTTCCTGGTGTCCCTGGGTACTTCTCTGGTGCTCTCAGTGTCCCTGGTGACTTTCCCAGTCCCCTCATTATGTCCAGTGTCTCTGCTGCTCCTGGGAACTTTCCCGGTGCTTCCAGTGTCTCTCCCAGTCTCCCCAGTGTATCCAGTATCCCTGATGTCCCTGAGGACTGGGGTGCCCCCAGTGCCCCCAGCTCCCCCAGCGCTCAGCATGGCCCTGGCGCTCTTGCTGTCCGAGAGGACGCCAGTGTTCCCGGTGTGTCCGGTATCCGCGGCACTCCCGTTGTCCCTGAGGACATGGGTGTTCCCGGTGTCTCCAGTTCCTCCAGTATCCCCTGCGCCTCCGGTATCCCCGGTGCCTCCAGGAGCATCCCCGACGCCTCCAGCGTCCCCAGCGCCTCCAGCATCCTCAGTGCCTCCAAGGCTCCTGGTGTCTCCAGCGTTCCTCGTGGTTCCAGTGACGCCGGTGCTCGCGGTGCCTCTGACGCCCGCGGTGCCGCCGGTGCCTCGGGACCCCCAAACGCCGCCGCCGTCCCTGCCGGGGTCCGGTGCGGTCCCATCGCTCAGCGTGGGTCCGGCGCCGCCGCCGCTGTCCCCGGTGCTCGGTGGGGGCCGCGCGGAGCCGACACTGTCCCCGGTGCCGCCGCTGTTCCCGGTGCCGCCGCTGTCCCCGGTGCCGCCGCTGTCCCCGGTGCCGCCGCGGCGAGCCTGGAGCGGTGCCGGGAGCGCGTCGGGAAGGCGGGGGCGAATCTCGGTGCCGCTCCGGCTGCCGGTGCCGGTCCCGGTGGCGAAGCCGATGCCGGTCCCGGTCCCGGTGGCGATGCCGGTGTCGGTGGCGATGCCGGTGTCGGGTCCTGGTGCGGGCGGCGGCAGCAGCAGCAGCAGCAGCAGCAGCAGCAGCGGGAGCAGCGGCTGCGCGGCCCGGCGGGCGGGTGGAAGGCCCATGGTCGCTGCCCCCCCGGTGTCGGTGCCGGTGCCCGCAGCGCCCCGCGCCGCCGCCTGCGCCCCGCCCGCGCCCGCGCGCGCCCGCCGGGGCGGAGCCGCCGCTGCACCGGCCCCGCCGCGCTTAAAGGAGCCGCCGCCGCCCCCGCACCGGCACCGGCAACGGGACCCGCACCGGCTGCGGCAGCGCGGGGGGCACCGGCATCACCCCCGAGAGCAGGTTGCGCGCACACACGTAAAGTGCACATACACACGTGCATTGTGCACACACACACGTAAGGTGTACACACACACATGTAAGGTGCGCACACACACACACACACGTGCATTGTGCACACGCACGCGTGCATTGTGCACACACACACATGTAAGGTGTGCACACACACGCGTGCATTGTGCACACACACGTAAGGTGCACACACACACACACACACGTGCATTGTGCACACACGCATGTAAGGTGCACACACACACACACGTGCATTGTGCACACACGCACATAAGGTGCACCCACGTGTAAGGTGCACACACACACACGTGCGTTGTGCACACACACATGTGAAGGGCCTGGCACACACACGAACGTCACGGGCACACGTATGGCACACGTGGGGAATGCACAGGCTGCATGTGCAGGGCACACGTGTGAGCACATGTGACATGGGCAGAACACACAGAGCACACACAGCACGTGACACTCAGAACACACACAATACATGTGACAGCACACAGATCATGTGTGACACACAGCACATGTGACACCGTTACACACAGCACATGTGACACACACAATACATGTGACACAGCACACAGCTATGTGTGACACACAGCACATGTGACACACACAGTACGTGTCACACACACACACGCCCCGGCTGCGACCCCAGTCACGGGGGTCCAAGTCCCCCCACGCCGTGGGACCCCCCACCCCGACCCCTGGGTTGGTCCCACCGCACAAGGACCGAGGGGCACTGGAACAGACTGGCAGGGACTGGGAATGCTGAGGGACTCTGGGGGGGACCAGGGATGATGGGGGCACCGGGACAGACTGGCAGGGACTGGGGAAGCTGGGGGGCGCTGGGACAGACTGGACTGTACTAGCGATGCTGGTGGGGCACTGCCACAGACTGGGGGGGACTGGAGAAACTGGGGGCACTGGTAGACTGGGCTGTACTGGGGATGCTGGGGGGCACCGGGACAGACTGGGGGGGACTGCAGAGGGCGGGTGGGGGCAGATCCCCGCGGTCCGTGGGTGCCTCCCCCCCAGCCGGCGCCGGTCCCGGGGCGTGGGTGCGGGCAGGCGGCACGGAGCCGGGTCCTCCCCCCCGGCCGAACGGGTCGGACGGGTCCCGGGGGAGACCCCCCCGCGCCGGGGCGGCGCTCGAAACCGCCGGGCCCCCCCCCCGCCCCCGCCGGGGGCTCCGCTGACTCACGGGGGCCGCTCCCCGCCCGCCCCGGCGGGAGTTCCCACGCACACACGGGATGGGGGGGGAAGCAGCCGGTCCCCCCCGTAGTGATGGAGAGGGATAAACCCCTCCTATGTGTCCCCCCCCAGCCCGGTGGGGGAGCGGGCGGCAGCTGGGGCTGAGCCTGGGGGCCCCCCGGCCCCACTTTGCATCACAAAGGGGCTTTGTCTGCAGCTTTGTATGGGGCTGGGAGAGGAGAAAGGGGGGTCCACGGGAGATGGAGAGACCCCCCCCGCGGGCTGGAGACACCCCCCCCTGCACGCTGGGGTGGAAGCTGGACCCCCCCCCCCGTGCCCCCTCTGCACCCCCCAGCCCACGCAGCTCAGCAGCTCTTGCCTTTATTGGATGGAGGGGGGACACGGGGGGGTCCCCGGCCCCGCTTAGCGGGTGGGGGGGACACACGAGGGGGGGCCACACACGTGTCAGTTCTTTGTGCCGCGGGGGGAGCCGACGGTGATTCCCCCCAAGCGAAGCTGAGGGCATGGCCCAGCGAGGAAGGTGGGATGACTCAGGAGACCCCAAAAGTCCCTCGGGGGAGTGCGTGGGGGGCCCCCTCAGACCGCCATGTTCTTCACTTGCTCCTCCAGCCCCTGCTCCCGGGCCCCCCCCGCCTTCTTCTTGCCCCCCCCTTCCTGCTGCTTCTTCTGCTTCTTGGAGAGCTCCTGCTCGATGGGCGCCGGCTTCACGAAGGGGATCAGCTCCCGCAGGTCTGGGGGGCACACGGGACCCCCGTCACCCCCCGCCACGGGGAGGGCATGGGGGGGTCACTGGGGAGGGTCACCTGGGGGCGTGAAATCCTGGGATGGGGGGGGGGCACAGGGGTCATGAAATCCTGGGACAGGGGTCACAGGGGAGTCACAGGGGAGGGGGTGTTACTTGGGAGCATGAAATCCCAGGACAGTGGGGGGGGTTAAAGGGGGAATGAAATCCTGGGATGGGGGGCTCACAGGGGCCATGAAATCCCGGGACAGGGGGTCACAGGGGCCGTGAAATCCCGGGAGAGGTGGGGCCTCGGGGTGGGGTGGGGTCACAGAGGCCACAAAATCCCGGGATGGGGGTCTTGGGGGAGTTACCTGGGGCCATGAAATCGCAGGATGGGGGGTCTTGGGGGGTTACCTGGGGCCATAAAATCCCAGGATGGGGGTCTTGGGGAGGGATGTTACCTGGGGGCATGAACTGCTGCAGCCTCTCGGGGACCAGGATGCCCTCGGGGGTCTGATGGTTCTCCAGGATGGCGCAGATGGTGCGGGTGGTGGCACACATCGTGGCGTTGAGCATGTGCACAAACTCCACCTGGGGGGGACACACCCCACACCCCGTAGTGACTCTGGGGTCCCAGGCCCCGTATGGGGGGGGGGGGGTCTGTGTTGGGGGGGAGGGGAAGGGGGGAACCAATGCCCTGAGATCCAGAAATAGCCCGATTTTAAGGCACTTTCAGCACTTTTGTGATTTTAGGACAGAGCTTTGAACTGAACACTTTGGCACCACATCCCAAAATGTGGCTTAGTTTTGGTTTCAGTAGAGAACAGATTTTTTAGCAAGCCAGGAAACATCTACTCTGAAGAGAGTGTTTCGGGTGTTCCCCCAAACAGGGAAAAAATTATTATATTTTGTTATATATTTCCATATTGTAGTTAGGTTTTATACATTTTTATACATTTCTATATATTTCTATATATTTCTATATATTACATATATTTAAATATGTAATAAATATAATATATAATGTTATATATATATCTTATATATAATATATATAAAATATAAAATATATTTTACACACATTTTATATATTGTATATATATTTATATACTTAAGTATTAATATATTATTCTGTTTTATATATTAGTTTATATATTTTATACACTAGTATATTATATTTATATATTTTATATACTTATATACTATTGATATATTAGTCTATAGTCTATATATTATTATATTTTATATATTATATTTTATATATTTTATAAAACTATATATTCATATATTAAATGTATTTATATATTATACATTTTATATATTCATTTACTTATTATTAATATATCCATGTATATTTTATATATTATTCTATTTCATACACTATATTCTATATATTTGATATATTTATATATATTATATATTTACATATTCTACATTTTATATATTTGAATATTTGTATATAATTGATACATTATATTTTATATATTTCATATATTTTATATTATAAATTTAATATATTTTATATACTTATATACTACACAGAAGTATATATTTTATATATTCCTGTATTTTATATGTTATATTTTAAATATTCTTAGCTATTGTACATACATTTTATAACACCTCTCAGTTCTTGGAGCCCCTGATGAAATCTGGGGGGAAATTTGGGGAAAATTTGAAGAAATTTGGGGAAAACCTGGAGAAACTTCGGGGGAAATTTGAAAAAAATTTGGATAAGTTTGGGGAAAACTTAAGAAAATTTGAGAAATTGGGTGAAATCAGAAGACAGAGGAAATTTGGGAGAAAAATGAGGAAATTTGGGGGAATTCTGGGCTGGATTTTGACTGGAGTGTTCTGGATTAAGTGGAACTTGATTTAAGTGTTGTGGAGGGTCTGGATCTTGATTTAGGTGTTGTGGATTTATTGGATCCTGAGTGTTGTGGAGGAACTGGATTGTTGTGGAGGGGTTGGATCCTGACTGAAGTGTTGTGGATCAATTGGATCTCCACTCCAGTGCTGTGGATCAGTCTGTGCTGGGGCAGTGTTGTTGTTGTGGTGGAACATTTTAGTCCCCCTTGTGTGGTGCCCTTTGGAACCTCTTCAAGTTCCCTCATTTCCTCCCCTAAATTGTCACTAAAAACATCTCTTGGGAACAAGTCTGGGCTCGTTCTCTTGCCAATATCTCAAGGTATTAACGAGCCCTACATATATTTCTGTTTTAAAGCCCTGGTTGAGCCCGTGAGCTCATGGCTCTGGAGTGCTCCAGGGGGACACGAGTGACACAGAGAGGGATGGGGGACACAGACAGGCCCCCCCAGAACCCCCAGGCTCACCTTGTCCATCATTTTCTTGGTCTGGCCGTAGCGGATGCGCAGCCGCCGCGCCTGGTAGTCGGTGCAGTTGGAGCAGGACACGAGCTCCCGGAAGGCTCCGGAGCCGGGAAACCAGGCCTCCAGATCCAGCTTTTTGCTGGCTGCATGGTTCAGGGAGCCTGGGGACAGCAGGGAGACAGGGCTGAGCGGGGGGTTAGGGGGGCCCACTGTCTGCCCTGAGTGTGCCCGTCCTGGGGTTGAGGGATCCCATGGGATGAGGGATTCCTGCTCTGCTGCAGGGATGAGGGATTCCCTGGGGATGAGGGATTCCATGGGGTGAGGGATTCCTGCTCTGCCATGGGAATGAGGGATTCCATGGGGTGAGGGATCCCATGGGGATGAGGGATTCCCTGGGGATGAGGGATTCCTGCCCTGCCCCAGGGATGAAGGAGTCCCACTCATCCCAGGGAGCCTTTATCAGGATCATTCCCCTGTCAGCACTTCCAGGAGGAGCCGGGACACTCCAACTGTCCCTCTGGAAGGGCTAGCAGGGACAATCCATCCCACCTCCCTTCCCACGGACCCAGAGAATTCCACAGCAAATAAAACACACCCTTCCCTCCCTCCTCCTCCTCCTCCTCCCGAGGTCTGGGGACGGAATGCTGAGCTGGAAAGGGGTCAGGGCCAGGGGGCACCGGGAATGCGCTGGCGGAGCTGTACCCGAGACGATGTTGACGATGTGATAGGGAATCCCGAGGGATTGGTAGAATTCCTCGGCCGTGGAGATCATCTCCTCAAACAGCTCCCAGGACTTGTTGTCGTGGGGGGAGGAGTAAACGAACTGCTCGATCTGCAGGAGAAGGGAACGCTGGGGACACTCGGAATTCCCAAAGGGAATGCCGTGGTGACACTGGGGACACCCAGAATTCCCAGTGGGAATGCCATGGTGACATGGGGGACACCCGGAATTCCCATTGGGAATGCTGTTGTGACATTGGGGACACCCCAAATTCCCACTGGGAGTGCTGTGGTGACACCGGGCACACCCTGAATTCCCACCAGGAACACCCCAAAATCCCATTGGAACCCCTTATGACCCCAAACACTCCCTGGATCCCCCCGGGAATCCCCTGCTGGCCCCAGCACACCCGAGCCCGTCACCTTCTCGAACTGGTGGACGCGGAAGATGCCGCGCGTGTCCCGGCCGTGGGATCCCACCTCCTGGCGGAAGCAGGTGCTGATGCCGGCGTAGCGCAGCGGCAGCTCCTCGGGGTGCAGCCACTCGTCACGGTGCAGGGCGGCGATGGGCTGCTCTGACGTGGCAATCAGGTACTTCTCCTCCACGGAATTGTCCTCTGCTCGCTCGCTGCCCTTCCCGATCACCTGCGGGCACAGGGGACAGCGGCGTGTCGGAGGTTTGCTTGTTCAAAAAAACCAAGTAGGAATTTTTCTTTCCCCTGCCTCTGTGAAAGAAAGATGTTGAATGAGGAGGGTGGTTTGCCTTGGGCATTCCAAGCTGATGGCCCTCCTAAAAACTGTGGGGAAGAGTGAGGAGTTTTTTGTCTTCTCCCCTTGGAAACTGGGCACACTTCACTTCTGCCTTAACTCGAGGTGTGTGTGTTGGAAAGGCTCTGAGGCCATTTTGTTCTCGGCCTGGTCAGCTGGCTGTTTTCTGGCTCCAGTTTGCCTTTGTTTCCTGCACCCTGTTCTGCCCCCAGACCCGTTCTGTGCCCAGACCTGCTCGGACTTCATCGGACAGGTTTGACCCACCTGCAGAGGAACCTTTTGGGGAGGACGTTGCCTTTTCCCTCCTCCGCTCCCATGTTGGCAGCAGTTTGTGAGTGTGCCCCACGGAGGGGTTCGGGGATGGCGGTGGGAGATGCTGCTTGTCTCGGGGGTTGGGGGGGTTTCAAAGGGTTGGGGACAGGGAGGAGGTACCTGTGTCACCCATGGAGGTGGAGACAAGACACCAGCCTTATCACCTCAGGGCCAGCACAAGCTACCTCCTCATCACCAATACATGTCACCTGTGATGATGGAGCCAAGAGATGGGCCCCTTCATCACCAAAATGTGTCACTCACAGAGGTGGAGCCAAGAAACGGGCCCCTTCAGCACCAAAATGTGTCACCCATGGAGGTGAACCCCAAAGATCAGACACCTCCTTGTCACCTCATCACCATCAATGTGTCACCCGTGGAGACAGAGCCAAAAAACAGGCCACTTCATCACCAAAATGTGTCACCCATGGAGGTGGACTCTAAGGATCAGCCACCTTCTTGTCACCTCATCACCATTACAAGCCACTTTCTTGTCACCTGAGGTCCCAGAGACCTGCCACCTCCTTGTCACCACAACATGTCACCTGTAGAGATGGACCCCAGAGATGAAACACCTCCCTGTCACCTCATGGCCATCACATGTCGCCCATGGAGACGGACCCAAGATGAACCAGTTCCTTGTCATCTCATCCCCATTAAAAGGCATTTCTTTGTCACCATGTCACTCAGGGGGATGGACCCCAAAGATGAGCAACTTCCTTGTCACTGCAGTGTCACCACAATATATTTCTACTGCAGACGAACCCCAGGGATGAGCCACCTTCTTGTCACCTCACGGCCATCATGTGTCACCCCTGGAGATGGACCCAAGAGAGCAGCCACCTCCTTGTCACCAAAACATGTCACCTATGGAGGTGGATCCCAGGGATGAGCCACCTCCTTGTCACCTCATCACCGTCACAAGCCACCTCCCTGTCACTGCACTGCCATCACATGTCAGCCATGGAGATGGACCCCAAAGATCAGCCACCTCCTGGTCACCTCATCACCATCAATGTGTCACCCATCAACATGGACCCCAGAGAGCTCTCACCTCCTTGTCTCCCATGGAAATGGACCCCAGAGATGAGACACCTCTTCGTCACCTCATCACCATCATGTGTCACCAATGAACATGGATCCCAGAGACCTGCCACCTTCTTGTCACCAAAACATGTCACCCATGGAAATGGACCCCAGAGGTGACGCAACTCTCTGTCACCTCATGTCACCCGTGGAGATAGACCCCAGAGACCAGCCACCTCCTTGTCACCACAACATGCCAGCCATGGAGACGGACCTGAGATGAGCCACCTCTTTGTCACCTCATGGCCATCATGTGCCAGCCACAAACATGGACCCCAGAGATGAGACAAATCCCTGTCACCTCATGGCCATAACATGTCACCCATGAGGATGGACCCCAGAGACAAACCACCTCCTTGTCACCTCATGTCACCTATGGACATGGACCCCAGCGACCAGCCACCTCCTTACCACCTCATCACCATCACAAGCCACCTCCCTGTCACCACAACATGCCGCCCATGGAGATGGACCTCAGATGAGCCATCTCCTTGTCACCTCATAGCCATCGTGTGTCACTCCTGAAGACTGACCCCAAGGAGAGGGGAAGGGAACCACCACTGCTGCCACCACTGGAACAGAGGGGACCCCACCACCTCCCTCCCCACAGCCACAGTCCCAGGGGGGTGTCTGGGCCCCAAATGCCACCCCAAATGCCACTCCAAAGCCCAGACCTTGTAGAGCTCCTCGTCGAACTGGCTGAGCTGGGCCACCTCCTGCATGACCTCCTTGCGCATGAAGAAGGGGGTGTAGACCGGGGTGTAGCCCCGGGCCCGCAGGCTCTGCAAGGCGTACTGGATCAGGGCCTGCTCCAGGAACACCAAGGGACCCTGGGGACATGGGGGGACACCGCCCGTCACACTCACACCATGCTGGGCCATCCACCCTGCTCAGCAGATCCCATGGAGCTGCTCCAGCTCTCGGGCCCAGCATCGTCCCAGATGGGGACGGATCCAGAGGCACCACCTGGGCCAGGGTCCATCCCACACCACCCCCACGGGGGCTGCCATCATTCCAGGGATGGATCCAGAGACATCCCACACCACCCCCATGGGGGCTCCCGTCATCCCAGGGATGGATCCAGAGGTACCACCCGGGCCACAGTCCATCCCACACCACCACTCCCACCGTCCCACCCAGCAGAGGAGAAACCAAGACCCCCATCCCACCTCATCCCCCCCGGATCCCAACCATTCCACGCCCCTGTGGGGGTCCCAGCCCTCACCTTCAGGAAGTAGCCACGGCTCCCGGCCACCACAACTCCCTTCTCGCCCTCAAAGCCATCCACCATCACCACCAGATCCACATGGGAATACTTCTTCCTGCAGCTACAGTCGCCCCACACCCGCTCCACCTTGTTGTCCACATCCTGCATGAAGAGAGCAGAATTTGGGGCCCATCACTCAGTGCCCCATAACACCCCGAATTCCCAAGGACCACCACAGGGATACCAAGTACAGCCCGAATTCCCGCCAGGAACCCCATGGTGACAGTGGGTGCCCCCAGATTCCTGCTGGAACCCCATGGTGAGCCTGAATACACCCTGAAATCCCCGCTGGGACCCCACAGTGGCACCTGGCACCCCCCAAATTCCCACCTAAACATCCCAGTGACCCCTGGGCCCAGTGGTCCTTACAAATATGACATATTACAAATGTTACATTACAAATATTACAGATGTTACAGTCTGGGCCCAGTTTGGGAGCCCAGACCCCCCTGCCTGACCCTGGCTCAGAGGAGAGGATTTGGGTTCCATCACCCCATCACACCCCCACACCAGTCCCTGCACTGCACTGGGCCCAGTGGTCAATACAAACATTACATATTACGAATATTGTACACCTGTAAAATGTAAAATATGTAAATATTACACATATTACATATCTGTAAAACGTAATATTTTAATATGTAATATTAAAATATGTAATATATGTAGATACTACCCCTATTACATATTAAAAATATTAAATATTAAGCATATTACATATTACAAATATTACAAATGCTACAATCTGGGCCCAGTTTGGGAGCCCAGACTCCCCAGACCGACCCCAGCCCGGAAAGGAGGATTTGGGGCCCCCGACCCCATCACCCCCCAGCCCAGTCCCTGCACTGCACTGGGCCCAGTTCCTGCACTGCACTGGGCCCAGTTTGGGAGCCCAGCCTGCCCAGGCTGACCCTGGTTAGGAGGCCCCTTGGCACAGGGCCCGAGGTGTTCCCTGGCCAAACATTCCCGAGATGAATGGAGGCAGTGGAGGGGAGAGCCAGCCCCCCCTCGGGAGGAGCCTTTCCCATGGATTCTCCCGACAAAGGGGTGCCTGGTGCTGTCTGAGCCACCCTTTGTGTGCTCCCGGCGGGACTCTGTGCCAGCTGCTCCAGCCTGGGGGGGATCCCCCTGGAGCCCTCCAGCTCTGGGTCCTTCTGCCATGGCCCTGCGTCCCCACCTCCCTCCCTGTGTCCCCATCCATCTCCCTGTGGCCCCTGTGTTCCATCTCCCTACCCCTGTCCCACCTTCCTCCCCATGTCACCCCCTCCCTCCCCCGTCCATGTCTCTCCTGGTCCCATGCCCACCTCCCTCCCTGTTCCCCATCCCCACTTCCCTCTCCGTGACCCTCTCCCTGCCCATATCCCCATCTCACTCCCAGTGTCCCATCCCGTGCCCTCCCATCCATCTCCTTGTGTCCCCACTTCCCTCCCCATGTCCCATCTCCCTCCCTGTGCCCATCCCCATCTCCTTCCCCTTCTCGCTCTCTCCCTCCTCATGCCTCCACCTCCTTCCCCATGTCCCATCTCTCTCCGCCTATCCCCACCCCCCTCCTCATGCCCCATCCATCCCCCCATGTCCCCATCCTCATGTCCCTCGCCCTATTCCCACCCCTCTCATCTCCCTCCTCATGCCCCATCCATCCCCGTGTCCCCATCTGTGTCCCCAGCTCCCTCCCCACGTATCCACTTCTCTCCCTGTCCCACGTCCCTCCCCTCCCCCTGTCCCATCCCCACCTCCCTCCCCATGTCTCCATCTCCCCTCTTATGTCCCATCCCCATCTCTGACCTCGTGTCCCATCTTCCTCTCTGTCTCCCACCTCCCTCCCCGTGTCCCATCCCCATCTCCTTCCCACTGTCTCCATCTCCTTCCCCATGTCCCCACCTCCCTCCCTGTGTCCCCACCTCACTCCCCATGTCCCAGGTGCCTTTCCCTGTCCCTGTCCCTCTTCCAGTGTCCCACATGCCTTTTCCTGTCCCTGTCCTTCTCCCTATGTTACAGGTGCCTTTCCCCGTCCCTGTCCGTGTCCCTGTCCCTGTCCCACCTCGTCGTTGCTGATGGGCACAGAGGGGTGCAGCAGGTTTCCGATCTCCCGCAGGCTCTCGAACCGCTCAGCCTCGAGCCGGAGCCGCTCCGAGTCACATTCCTGGATGGCCTCGTCGATGAGCAGCCGGAGCTGCTTGATCTGGGACACCTGGAGAGCCTGCGGAGAGACCCCATGGAGAAACCCCGCGGAGAGACCCTGCTCAGGGCAGGGACCCCCAGGGACAGGGGGGAGGTGGCCCAGCACGGCAAATCCTGGATCCAGCACGGCAAATCCCAGAACCCACACGGCAAATCCCAGAACCTGCACGGCAAATCCCAGAACCCCCACAGCAAATCCCGGAACCCACATGGCAAATCCCAGAACCTGCATGGCAAATCCTGGATCCAGCACGGCAAATCCCGGAACCCACACAGCAAATCCCAGAACCCACACGGCAAATCCCGGATCAAGCATGGCAAATCCTGGATCCAGCATGGCAAATCCCAGATCCAGCACAGCAAATCCCAGAACCCGCACAGCAAATCCCAGATCCAGCACGGCAAATCCTGGATCCAGCACAGCAAATCCCAGAACCCGCACAGCAAATCCCAGATCCAGCACAGCAAATCCTGGATCCAGCACAGCAAATCCCAGATCCAGCATGGCAAATCCCAGAATCTGCACAGCAAATCCCAGATCCAGCACGGCAAATCCTGGATCCAGCACAGCAAATCCCAGATTCAGCACCACAAAGCCTGGATCCAGCACCACAGATTCTGGATCCAGCACCACAAATCCCAATTCGAGCATGGTGGGGCTCAGGGGGGCTCAGGGAGCACAGGGGGACTCGGAGGGGCACAGGGGTGGCTCTGGGGACACAGGGGGCTCCGGGGGTCCCACTCACCCCCAGCACATCGGCCGTGAGTCCCTCCAGGTTACGGGCACTCTCTGGGACTGACTCGTCCGTCCCCACCGGCTCCTTCCTCTGCAGGGCGGGAAAAGGGACCCCAGGAGGGTTAACGGGGGAAATTCCAGTGGGAAACCTCCCATGAGGGGCAGGGGAGCAGGCAGGGAGGGACACCCAAAGGGCTGAGGAGGGAGGGAGGGACCCCTAAAAGGGCCAAGAAAGGGGGTGGAGGACAGAGGAACCCCCCAAAGGGTTGGGCAGGAGGGGGGAGAGAAATCACCCCAAAGGGCTGGGGGGAAAGTGGAGGAGGGAAGGGACCCCCAAAGAGCTGGGGAAGGGGGTGGGAGGGACCCCCCAAAGGGTTGGAGAGAGGAGGAAGGAATACCTCAAAGAATGGTGGGAGGGGGGTGGAGGAGGGACCCCCAAAGGGCTGGTGGGGAGTGGAGGAGGGAGGAACTCCCAAAAAGGGCCAGGGAAGGGGGTGGGAGAGACCCCTAAAAGGGTTGGAGAGGGGGGGAAGGATACCCCAAATGGGTTGGGGAGGAGGGGGGAGGGATCCCCCAAAGGGCTGAGAGGGTGGGAGGGACCCCCAAAGGTCACCCCCACTCAAGGGGCTTCAGGGATCAATGTGGGGAGGGGAGGGGGGGTGGTGGCAGGAAGGGACACAGGGGTCCCCCACCACCAGCCTGGGGGGGAGCACTGGGAGAGGCTGGGGGGAAACACCCCCAGGGACAGGAGGGAGAGACCAGCGGGGCTGGGAGTGAGAGGGGGGCACCAGGGTGAGGTCTGGGAGTGGGGGGGGGGCACCAGGGAGAAGCCTGGGGGGTTGGTTTGGATGGGGACACCAAGGAGAGACCTGGGGCGTTGGAAGTGGGGAGGGGGCACTAGGGAGAGATCTGAGAGTGGGGGGAGGCACCAGGGAGGGGGCTGGGGGGCTGGGAGGGGGTGGCCCCGGCTGGTGCCCCCGTGGTGCTCACCTTCATCTTGTCCCCGATGGTTTTGCTGCAAAGGTTCTTCAGTTTGTTCAGGTTGTCGGCACGAAACCTGCCTGGAGAGGAAGGAGGAGCTCTCAGAGAGGGTGGGACTGGGCTGGGGTCTCCTGGAGAGGAGGGGGGTGCTCTCAGAGGGGGTGGGACTGGGCTGGGGTCCCCTGGAGAGGAGGGGGGGGCTCTCAGAGGGGGTGGGACTGAGCTGGGGTCCCCAGGGGCCATGGGGAGCCCCCCCGGGAGCGGGAGGGGAGTTGCAGCTCTGGGAATGCCCCAGGGTTTGGGTGGGGTGGGAATGGAAAACATCTGGAGTGACCCCCGGGACCCCCAGGGCAGGATGGGACATCCCTGTGGTGGGACAGGACACCTCCACTCCAGGCTGGCACCCCCACACTGGGCTGGGACCCCCATGCCAGGATGGGACCTCCCATTGGGATGGAACACCCCCACTCCAGGCTGGGACCCCCATGTTGGGATCTCCCATGCTGGGCTGAGACCCCCATGCCAGGCTGGGACCCCCAGCATCATGCTGGGACCCCCCTGCAGGACAGTCCCCCTGCACTGGGCTGGGACTCCCCACACCAGGATAGGACCCCCATGTTGCACTGGAACCCCCATGTCAAGCTGGGACACCCCACACACACTGGGGACTCCCACACTGGGCTGGGACCCTCCCCATGCCAAGATGGGACCCTCACACTGGGCTGGAACCCCCCCCCCCCCGAGATGGGAACCCCCCACTCCACTGACACCCCCCACACCGAGATGGGAAACCCCCCTCTCCACTGGGACCCCCATGCCAGTCTGTGGCCCCCCACACCAGGATGGGACTCCCAAATCGGGGCCACTCCAAATCAGGGTGACACCCCAAATCAGGGTAACCCCAAGAGGGTGACATCCCCAAACAGAGTCACCCTAAATTGGAGTGACACCCCAAATAAGGGTCACCCCAAAAAACGGTGACACCCCAAATCAGGGTGACACCCCAAATCAGGGTCACCCTGGGAAGGTGACACCCCAAATCACACGGGGGAATCGGTCCCGGGGGGGCAACCCCGAGCCAGGGAAGAGGGAATGGGATGGGATGGGCACCGCGGGATTGCATCAGCCACGCGGCCGCCACTCTGCACCACCCTCTGCCACCTCCTGTCACCCCCTGCCAGCCTTGTCACCCTCTGCCATCTCTGTCACCCCCTGCCAGCCCTGCCACCCCCAGCCCCCCCGTCGCGGGGGTCCCGCGGCGCCGCGGGATTGCATCAGCCACGCGGCCGCCACCCTGCGCCACCTCCTGTCACCTCCTGTCCCCCCTGCCACCTCCTGTCCCCCCTGCCACCCTCTGCCAGCCCTGTCACCCCGTGCCGGGGGTCCCGAGCCCGCGGGGGGGTCGCTGGGAACGGGAGGATCCCGTGGGATGAAACGCTCCGGGCTAAAGCAGGGCCCGATCCCACAAGGACAGGGAGGGATCGGGAGGAAAGGGGAGCCCCCGGCGCCGCTTCCACCCCCTGGGGAGGGGGCGCGGGAACGGCGGGATTGCGGGGTGCCCACCCCATCTCACCCCCCACCCCGCGCTCGGCACCCAAGGGTGGGGCAGGGGGAACATCCCACGGCCCCAAATCCTGCCGGGAAACACTGGGATGCGGCTCCTGCCCCCTCCCCGAGCCGCTCCGGGGTGGGAGCCCAAAGAGGGGGGATGGGACCCCAAATCGGGGGGTAGGATCCCAAATCAGGGGGTAGGGACCCCACATCGCTCCCATCCCTTGTGAGGAACAAGGAGGGGGGGTCCCATCACCTGGGGATGACCGAGGGGACAGGGGGTGACAACCCCTAGGAGATCCCCCCCACCCCAATCCCGAGGGTCCTAAATCCCCGGGGAGGGGTCCCACCACAAGGCTGGGGGCGGCCGGGGGGTGACAAAGGACAGGGGAGAGGGGGTGACAAGCCCTGGGGGGTGCCCCAACCTCCATCTCGGGGGTCCCCCATCCCCAGAAGAGAGGAAATGGGGGAGGGGTCTCATCACCTAGGGACCCCCATTCCCAGGGACCGGTCCCACCACCAGGCTGGGGGGCGACTGGGCGTGACCGGGGGGGACAAGGGACAGGGAGCAGTGGGTAACAACCCCTGGGGGGTCTCCCCACGCCACTCCCAGGGGTCTCCCAATCCCCTCCCGGAGGGATCCTCCATCCCTTGGAAGGAGCAAGGGGGGTGTCCCATCACCTGGAGTCCCACCACTGGCCTAGGGGGTGGCTGGAGGTGACCTGGGGGTAACAAAGGACAGGCGACAGGGCGTGACAACCCCTCGGGGTTCCCCCACGCCCCTCCCGGGGGTCTCCCCCCCGCCGCCCCCCCACGTACACCTCCTCCAGGCTCCGTCCGCGCGCACGAGCGCGTCCACGAGCGCAGGGTCCTTGAAGCGCTTGCGCTGCATCTCCCGCACCATGGCGGGGTCTCCGCCCTTGTCGGCGCGGAACAGGTCGAGGTCCAGCACCATGACGGAGAGTGGGACCGGGACCGGGATTGGGATCCGGAGCACGGGTCGGGAAGCTCAGGAGAAGCCGCACTGCGCATGCGCCAAATAGGCGGGGCGTGGGCTGTGCAAGAAGGGAGCGGGGGCTGAGCGGCGGGAGAAGCAGCGCCCCCTTGTGGGCGGGAGGACCAACCTGGTTTGGGGGGATTTCGGGGGGTACGAGGGGGGATGTGGGGAGTTTTAGGTGGTTTTGGGGGAGTTTCAGGGGCTGTGGGGGGATTATGGGGAGATTTGGGGGGGTGTCAGGGTTGCAGGGATTTGAGGAGTTTCAGGCGTTACGGGGGGGTTGGGGGGATCTCAGGGGGTGTGGGAGACTGGGGGGGGGGGGGAATCTAAGGGGGTTTCAGGCGGTTTAGGTGAAAACTCTCCCAAATCCCCCCCAAAATCCCCCCATAACCCCTGAACTCCCCCGAGTCCCCTCATAGCCCCTGAAATCCCCCAAATCGCCCCCATGCCCCCTGAAAACCCCTGAAACCCCCCAAATCCCACCCAAAACCCCTCAAAACCTCTGAAAAACCCCAAATCCCCCCAAACTCCCTGAAAACCATGAAACCCCTCAAATACCCTCCAAAACCGGGAGAACGGGGGGTGGGGGGGTGGGGGTGTGTGTGAAGGGGGCTGTACCGCACTGCGCATGCGCAAAGCGGGCGGGGTCTATGTCGTGGCAGAAGCAGCGCCCCCTGGCTGGCGGGAGGACCAACTTGGTTCGGGGGGGGGCATTGGAGGGTTTCGGATGGGGGGTTTCTGGGGGGATTTCCTGGGTTATGGCAGGATTTTTGAGGGGATTTGGGGGGATGTGAAGGGGGGGGTTTGGGGGGTTTCAGGGGTTATGAGGGGCTTCCAGGAGGATTTGGGGGGGTTCAGGGGGTGTAGGGGGATTCGGGAGGGATTTCAGGGGTAAAGGGCGAGATTTTGGGGCGCTTCAGAAGGGGAGGTTGGGGGATTTAAGTGGGTATGGGGGAGTTTGGGAGGGTTTCAGGGGGTATGGGGGGATTTGGGGGGGGTTTCAGGGGGTATAGGGGGGCTTGAGAGGATTTGGGGGGTTTCAAAGGGTCTGGGAGGGTTTCAGGGGATACGGGGGGATTTGGGGGGATTTGGGACGGTTTCAAGGGATCTGGAAGGATTATAGGGGTTTATGGGGGGTTTCAGGGCTATGGGGGGATTTGGGGCGGTTTCAAGGGATCTGGAGGGATTATAGGGGGTTATGGGGGTTTCAGGGAGTGGGGGGAGTTCGGGGGAATTTGGGGCGGTTTTTTGGGGGGCTTGGGTGGTTTTCGGAGTTGGGGGGGCTTGAGGGGGTTTCAGGGGCTATGGGGGAAAACCCAACCAAATCCCCCCCAAAACCCTCCAAAACGCCCCCAAACCCGGGAGCACTGCAGGACCGCATTGCGTATGCGCGTCTGGGGCGTGGCAAGGGCGTGGCACTGGCGGGCGGGGCTTGTGTTACGTGAGGGGGATCAGCGCCCTCTGGCGGGTGGGAGGACAGACCTGGTTTGGGGGGATTTTGAGGGGGTTTCAGGGGTTATGGGAGGGCTTTTTGGGGGGGTTCAGGGAGTATGGGGGACTTTTGGGGGGCTTCTGGGGGTACAGGGGAGTTTTGGGGAGTTGCAGGGGTTATGAGAGGATTTTTGATGGGGTTTGGGGGGATATGAAGGGGGTGGGGGGATTTCAGGGGGTACAGGGAGATTTTGGGGGGGATTTGGAGGAGCTTTGCCCCAGATATTTGCCAGATATTGCTTTTTATCACCCAAAAAAGGCTTTTTATCGCCCCAAAAGTGCTTTTTTTCACCCCAAATTGTGCTTTTTAACCCCTCAGACTGTGTTCAGCTCTGTTTTAGTTCCTCGGACTTTGTGTTGGGCTCGGTTTTAACCCCTCAGCCCTTGTGTCAGGTGGGTTTATCAAGGCTGAGACCATCTTTAGGACTGACAGACCCTGAAGTGGCAACAATCCCCTCTCTGCTGGATCCCCGGGAGATGGGGGGGCTTTGAGGGAGTTTTGGGGAGGGGTTTTGGGAATTCGGGGTTTCAGTTTGGGGGGGGGCTTAGGAGGGGTTTCAGGAGTTATAGGGGTTTGGGGGGGGTTTGAGGGGGATTTGGGGGGGGTTCAGGGGGTAGGGAGGTTTTGGGAGGATTTGGGGGGGTTTCAGTTGGGGGGCTTAGGGGGGAGTTCAGGAGTTATGGGGGTTTTGAGGGGGTTTCAGGGGGTGGGTGGGGTTTGAGGGGATTGGGGGGTTTCAGTTTGGGGGGGCTTTTGGGGGGTTTGGGGAGTTATGGGGGGACTTGGGGGGGCTTCAGGTGTATTGGGGGGATTATGGAGGGGTTTCAGGGAGTAGGGGGAGTTTGAGAGGATTGGGGGGTTTCAGCTGGTGGGGGTGGGGCTTAGAGGGGAGTTCAGGAGTTATGGGGGTTTTGAGGGGGCTTCAGGTGTGTTGGGGGATTATGTAGGGGGCTTTCAGGGGGTAGGGGAGTTTGGGGGGGTTTCAGGGGGCAGGGAGGGGTTGAGGGGATTGGGGGGGTTCAGTTTGGGGGGGGCTTAGGGGGAAGTTCAGAAGTTTTGAGGGGGATTGGGGGGGTTTCAGGGGGTAGGGGGGGATTTGGGGCTTTGTGAAGGGGTTTCTCTGAAGGCTGCTCTCTCCTTTCCCTTCTCCTTCCCTCTCTCTTTCCTCTCCCAACATCTTGGAATGCACGGTAAGCTGGACTCAAGAATTCCGGACAATCCCTGTTGTGCAGGAGCTCCAGTTGGCCGAGGTTGAGTTTCCTGAGCGACCCTCTAGAATTGCCTGACTTTGGACCCAAATATTTGCTCACAAATCCGCCAAGGGACCTTTTCCCACCTCCTTGACCTCCCAAAATGCACAGGTGGAAGGGAACCAAACCCCCAGGACTGTCGCCGGTTGTCTGGGATGAGTCGCCCAACCTCCCCCTCACCCCCCTCCCCGTGTGCCCGCCCGTGCCTGCACCCCCAGAGCCACGGTACAAACCCCACTCCTGTATTTGGCATTTTGGGGCACTCGGGGGGGTCACAGGGGTGGGGATACGGGGGGGACACGACGTACAAAAGCCATGAGGGAGCTCCAGCTCCAAGAGGGTCCCTAAGGCCACGGTGCGGGGTGGGGGGCACAGGGGGCCCCCCCTGCCCCGTCACAGCTCCCGGTCGATGCTGCTGGACGAGCTTTTGAGCGGCACCGAGTCGAACCCGTCCGGCATCCGCTGTGGGGTGGGGACACTGAGGCACGGGGACAGCCTGCGGGGGGGAAACTGGGGCACGGGGACCCCCCCGTGGGGACACTGAGGCACAGAGACCCACCAGAGAGGGGAAACTGGGGCACAGGGACAGCCTGTGGGGGGGAAACTGGGGCACGGGGACCCCCTTGTGGGGACACTGAGGCACGGGACCCCGAGAGTGGGGAAACTGAGGCACAAGATTTCCCCCCAGGGGAAACTGAGGCACTGAGACCCCCAGGGTGGGGACACTGAGGCACAGGATCGCCCCCCCCCCAGTGGGGAAACTGAGGCACTGAGACCCCCAAAAGCAGGGAAAGTGAGGCACAAAGACCCCCCAGTGGGGAAACTGGGGCATGGAGGCCTCTGGTGATGGGGAAACTGAGGCACAGAGACATTCCTCCCCCCAAGGGTGGGGACACTGAGGCACTGAGACCCCTGGGGTGGGGCCGCTGAGGCACGGGGACAGCCTGTGGGGGGAAACTGAGACATGGAGACCCCCCGGGGGGGAACTGAGGCCTGGGGCACCCCCCAAGTCCCTCCCCTGCTGTGGCTCCTCTGGCGGCTCCTCCCGGGCTGTGCCCTCTTGACCCCCCCTTACCTTGGCCTTTAGGGCCCGAAGTTTCCCGAAAAGCGACATTTCGGTGGCAAAGAGCAGCTCGTCCTCGGCGTCCTCGCCCTCCATGATGGCACAGCTGTCGGGGGACACCGCCTCTCCCTCCCGCGCCGCCGCGTCCATCACCAGCTTGGAATACTTGTATTCCAGCCTGGGAATGCGGGAGGTGCCATCACCCCCGAGGCGACAGTGACCCCCCCCCAGCCCCGTGGCCATCACTCACTTTTGGGTCTTCTTCCAGAAATAGGCGGCGAGTGCGGCCAGCAGCACGGCCAGGCCCGTGCCCGTGGAAATTCCCACTTTGAGCCAAAAATCCACGCTCCGACACGGCCGTGATTCCTGCGGGGGCAGCACGACCCCCCCGTGGCACAGCCGCGGCTCCCGCCACACGTACGTGGTTTTCTAGGGGGGGTAAAGGGGCTTTAATGGGGTTTAGGTGGTCCTAAAACCCACCCCCGTGGGGCAGGGAGGGAGCTGGACCCCTGCCACATGGCAGTGGTTTTATGGGGAAGGGGAAATAGGGGGTTTAATGGGGTGGGGGGGGTCTCAAAGCCCACCCCCGTGGCGTCGGGGCAGGACTGGGACCCCTCTGCACGTGGGTGGTTTAATGGGGGGGAAAGGATGTTTAATGGGGTTAGGGGTCCCCAAAGCCATCTCCGTGGCGTCGGGGAGGGACCTGGACCCCCCCCCTCGGGTTCCACCACATGTAGTTGGTTTCATGGGGCGGGGAATGGAGGTTTAATGGGGTTTAGAGGTTCCAAACCCCATCCTGTGGCACAGCTGCACCTCCCCACACACGTATGGGGGTTTCTGGGGGGGGAAATGGGGTCTAATGGGGTGGGGAGTCTCAAAGACCACCCCCGTGGCGTTGGGGCAGGATCGGGACCCCTCTGCGCAGTGGTGGTTTTGTGGGGAGTGGGAAAGGATGTTTAATGGGGTAGGGGATCCCAAAGCCCATCCTGTGGCACAGCCACGGGGCCCCCACATGCGGGTGGGTTTCTGGGGGTGAAAAAGGGGTTTAATGGGGTTTAGGGGGTCCTAAAACCCACCCCCCCGGGCGCTGGGGTGGGACCAGACCCCTCCATGCAGGGGTGGTTTTGGGGGAAGAGGGAACAGGGGGCTCAGTGGGGTGGAGGTCCCACAGCCCAGGCGGGTGGGTGGATTTTTGAGGAGGGGGAGAAGGGGCTTGGGGTGGGGGTCCCATACCTGGACACCCCCAATGCAGGCGCCGGGGATGGCCCGGTAGTGGGAGGGGGCGCAGTGGGGACAGCCCTGCGGGGACACCCACAGCAGGTGGAAGGTGCAGCCGTCACAGGTCCCTTCGGGGCATTTGCTGAGGGGGGACAAGGGGGGTCAGTGGCAGTGACACCATAGGGTGACACCACAGGGGGGACAGGGATAGGAGCAGGAGGGTCCCCCAAGTGAAGCAGCCCAGGGATGTCCCTCTCTGCCAGCAGGAGATGGGGGGGTCACCCTGGGGGTGCCCACAAAGCCCCCCCCGCGGGTCCCCAATGTCCTCCCTCCCACCTGGGAACAGCCAGGGTGACATCCCAGGGTGGGGGAATGGTGACAGAGATGTCCCCAAAGAGAAGCACCCCAGGCTCCCTGCCAGCACAAGATATAGGGTCACCCTGGGGGTCCCCAAAGCCCCAGTGTGTTCCACCCCCCCACCACCACCTGGGGACAGCCAGGGTGCCAGTGACACAGCCATAGAGACACCCCACACTCAGGACCCCGTGACAGGGGTGTCCCAAAAATGAAGCACCCCAGGGATGTGTCCCTCTCTATAGGTGATGTGTGGGGGTCATCCTGGGGGTCCCCAAACCCCCTTGGCATCCCTGGTGTCCCTCCCCACACCTGGGGACAGCCGGGGTGATGCCCCAAGGTTGGGGACATCACGACACCTGTGTCCCCGAAGTGAAGCACCCTAGGGACCAGCCCACCCCAGCAGGAGATGGTGGGGTCACCTTGGGGGTCCCCAAAGCCCCCCCCGGGGTCCCCAGTGTCCCCCCCCACCTGGGGACAGCCAGGGTGCCACTGAGGGGGCTCAGGGGGTCACAGCGCAGGCGGAGGGTGGTGGCCCTGCCACTGGTGCAGGGCTGTGTGACGTCATTGGACCTGCCAGGGGACACGGGGGGGGTCAGGGGGACACTGGGGACACGGTGGGGTGTCCCCCCCATCCCTGCCCCCACCTGAAGAAGAAGATGACGTCGGGCAGGTCAGAATGGCTGCCTGGGAACAGCTCCGGGGGGGACACGACGCCATCCAGCACCGCGCTGGTGGTGACACCTGGGGGACATGGGGCCATCCCCGTGGTGTCCCCGGGCCACCAACAAGTGCCGGGGGTGTCCCCAATCACACCAGGGTGTGCCCAGTCACACCAGGGTGTCCCAGCATCGCTGAGGTGTCCTTGTCCCACGAGGGTGTCCCAGTGCCACCAGGGTGTATGGCAGTCCCACCCATGTCCCAGTGTCACCAGGGTGACCCATTCCCAGTATCTCTCACCCAGCAGAGTGTCCCCCAAAGTGGCCCATTCCCAGTATCCCAGTCCCTCACCCAGCAGGGTGTCCCATTCCCCTTCCCAGTATCGCATTCCCAGTGTCCCATTCCCGGTCCCACAGCCAGCAGGGTGTCCCATTCCCAATATGCTGTTCCTGGTATCCCATTCCCAGTATCCCTCACCTAGCAGGGTGTCCCATTCCCATTCCCGATGTCCCATTCCCGGTGTCTCTCACCCAGCAGGGTGTCCCCCAGGCTCACAGGCTGGGAGGACACAGCCCCACGGGCCCTGGCGCTGTCAGGGGGCACGACGATGGCCTGGCACACGTAGGATGTCACCCGGCGGGCGGGGGCCCCCCCCCGGCCCTGCGGCACCGAGTCAGCACACGAGGCCTTCTTCCTGCCCTGGGGACACACAGCATGCCTGGCACATGCAGGGCACATGTCCATGCCTGGCACACACCTGGCACACGTGGGGCACACGCAGGGCATGCCTGGCACACATGGGGCACACGCGCAGCACACACCTAGTACACACGGGGCACACACGGGGCACACAGGGCAGCCACCCTCCCGCATGCCCAGGCGTGTTCCCATATGTGAACGTGTGTTCCCGTGCCCTCCTCTCTGTGTTCCCATGTGTGTACCCGTGTGCCCGTGGCCACCCTCCTGTATGCTCAGGCGTGTTGCCATGTGTGCACGTCTGTTCCTGTGCCTCTCTCTCTGTGTTCCCATGTGTGCACACGTGTGTTCCCGTGCCCCTCTCTCTGTGCCCCCCGTCCCGCATGCTCAGCCGTGTCCCGGCTGTGCCTCACCTGGTGGCCGCAGGGGCTGAGCTGGAAGCGGTGGCTGTAGCGCAGCCCCTTGGGGGTGAAGCTGGGCCCGGTGCCCACCCCCAGCCCCATGCCCAGCGCAGGGAACTCGTAGAGCAGCGTCCGGCCGGGCAGGGACAGGGACAGGCTGCAGTTGTTGTAGCACAGGGAGCGCAGCTGGGGACAAGGACACGGTCAGGGACCGGGATGGGGACAGAGAAAGGAGCACAGGGACAAGGGACAGGGACATAGGGACAAGGGGTCAAAGACAGGGATAGTGGTCAGGGACAGAGGGACAGGGACAAGGAGAGGGGGCTCAGGGGTGGATGTGGCACCCGCCGGGGACACCCCTGTGGGCACCACAGGAAGCTGGCACTGCCCCTCAGGGACAGGGGACATGTGGTGTCACCCACTGGGGTCATAAAATGTCACCCACTCAGGGTCACCCACCCCACACTCACCCTGTCACCCCCCTGGGATGTCCAGGGGAGCTGATGTCACCCACCCTGTCACCTCCCTGGGATGGCCGGGGGGGCTGGTATCACCTCCCTAGGGACAGTTGGGGATTGGCATCACTCATCCAGGTAGTGTCACCCACCTAGGATGGCCGAGGGAGCTAGTGTCACCCACCCTGTCACCCACCCGGGATGGCCGGGAGGGGCTGATGTCACCCACCCAGGGTCAGACACTTTCACCTCCCTGGGAACAGCTGAGGGGGGCTGACATCACCACCCAGGCAGTGTCACCCACCCAGGACAGCTGGGGGGACCTGGTGCCACCCACCCATGACGGTGTCACCCTCCTGGAACTGCCCAGTGCCGCCCCCAGGGGACCATTGGGGACACTCACCTGGTTGCTGCGAGTGCCAGGCCCGCAGGGGTGGCACGAGGGGGTCCCTCCCGAGGGGGGTCCCCGCAGGACAGTGCCAGAGGGGCAGGGCTGGCAGGTCCCCGTGGGGTCCAGGGCACTGCCAGGGGGGCAGGGGGCACAGGGGCCTGTGGGCTGAGGGGCACAGCGGCGGCAGAAGGAGGCCACCCCCCCCAGCACGTTGGTGACGTTGATGCTGTACAGCTTGGCCACGTCACCCGTGTAGCGCCGGCCCTGCAGGAGACATGAATGTCACCGGGGCAGGAGTGTCCCCTGGAGTGTCCCCTGGAGTGTCCTCTGGGCAGGAGTGACCCCTGGGTGGGAGTGTCCCGGTGGATGGCAACAGGGAAAAGGGCAGTAATTCTCACTGTTTGGGGATTCCCTTGGCCTTCAGAATGTCCCAAAAGGGAGGACACTCCTGGGACTTCCAAAGGGACGAGGGCACACCCCTGGGACTCCCAGAAAAGGGTCCCTCTGGGACCCTCAAAGGGAAGAGGGGACCCCCCAAAGGGAAGAGGAGACACCCCAGGAAACCCTCTAAGGAAGATGGGACCCCCCCAGGCCCTCCCCAAGGGAAGGGGGGACACCCTGGGACCCCCCAAAGGGGTGAGGGGACCCCCTGCCCGGCCCTCACCGGCTGGTGGTAGGGGGTGCGCTGGAAGGCCCAGGTGAAGCTCAGGGTGCCATTGTGCTGCACCACGTACGTGTAGGACCGTCGGCCTGTGGAGCCCCTCCAGGTCTCCACCGGGCTGGTGGCGCGGGAATTCACGCCCTGCGGGGACAGCAACAGTGTCCCCTGCATGTCCCAAAGGCTCTCTGCTGGCAGGGACACTGGGGACCCTGAGGAGGGGCTCTGGGGACCCCCAAGGTGCCCCAAACCTCTCCTGCTGGCGGGGAGGGGCTGATCCCCAGCGTGTTTCACTTTGGGGACATCACTGTCACAGTGTCCTCAACTTTGGGGTGTCACCCTGGCTGTGCCCAGGTTTGGGGGAGGGACAGTGGGGACCCCGAGTTTGGGGACCCCCAGGGTGACCCCCCCATCTCCTGCTGGGAGGGAGGGACACATCCCTGGGGTGTTTCACTTTGGGGACACCACTGTTACAGTGTCCCCCCCAAACCCAATGTGATCCCACTAAATACGTGTCCCCCCGCTCACCACCATGAATGGGGGACACCACTGTCACGGTGTCCCCCCAAACCCGGGGCGACCCCCCAAACTGCCCCCCGCTCACCACCATGAATGGGGACACTGTGACAGCAGTGACCCCCCCAAACCCGGGGCGACCCCCCAAAGTGCCCCCCGCTCACCACCATGAATGGGGACACTGTGACAGCAGTGACCCCCCCAAACCCGGGGCGACCCCCCAAAGTGCCCCCCGCTCACCACCATGAATGGGGACACTGTGACAGCAGTGACCCCCCCAAACCCGGGGTGACCCCCCAAAGTGCCCCCACTCACCACCATGAAGTAGAGCTCGCAGCCCACGCTGCAGACAGTCTCGAACACGAAGGTGATCCTTCCCACCTCCCGGCTCTCCGTGTCCTCCAGCACCGAGTTGGGAGGGCTGGGCACAGCGTGGGGACAGCGTGGGGACACTGCCAGCCCCGCTGCACGGCCGCACCGCCCGGCCGCACGGACACCCCCTCACCTGAAGCCCGGCACCACCAGCGTGAGGATCATGAAGTCGCTGTCGGAGGCTCCGGCCGCCGTGTAGATGAAGTCCCCAGCTACCTCCCAGCCTGCGGGGACACGGCGGCGCTTGTGGGGCCCTGGCTGTGCCCGGAGAGGGAACAGGGAGGGGTCAGGGAGGGGACGGCCCCCTGTACCTGCGACGCCCTTGTACTCGAAGCTGATGCCGCTGAGCACGGTGGTCTCCATGTTGGGGGGCAGCACGTTCCACCACTTGTACTCCAGGCCCAGCGCGGGCTCCGTGCCCGGCGGGCACGACAGGCAGGCTGGGACACGAGGGGACAGCCCTGCACCGGGGTGGCACCCCCACCTCCCCCCCGGCAGCTCTAGGGACCCCGGTCATCCCTTGGGGACAATTACAGAGACAGGAGGGGACAGCCCCTTCCCCCTGGCAGCTCTGGGGACCCTGGTCGCCCCTTGAGGACAATGACAGGGATATCCTTAGCGGAGCTATGGGGACTGGAGGGGACAACCCCACCCTGGAGTGGCACCCACCTTCCCCCCTGGCAGTTCGGGGTGCCCCGGTAACCCCCCTGGGGGACAGTGATGGGGACAGGAGGGGACAGCCCTGCACTGGGGTGACACCCCCACCTTCCCCCTGGCAGCTCAGGGTGCCCCGGTAACCCCCACAGGGGACAATGATGGGGACAAGAGGGGACAGCCCTGCCCCCAGGACGGCACTCCCCTCCCGCCGGCAGCTCGGGGTGTCCCTGTTGCCCCCCGGGGACGCTCCGGGGCGGCCTTACCGGAGCCGTTGGAGAAGGAGCCGCGGGGACAGGGCTGGCAGGAGCCCCCGGCGCCCTTGGCAAAGCCGGGGTTGCAGGGGGGGCACCGCGACCTGCCCCCCGAGGGCGGCAGCCGGGCCGCCCGCGGCAGCTCCTCGCTGCAGATCTTGGGCTCTGCCCACTTGTACATCAGCTGCGTCTGCCGGGGCAGCGCGTGAGGGGGGGGACACCCGCAGGGGACACCCGCAGGGGACGGGGGGGCCGCCCCGGGGGTCCCCGCGGTACCTCCCCGCCGGCGTCACAGGCCGTGTGGGTGTAGAAGAAATCCTTGTCCGTGCAGGGGGGACGCGGTTTGCAGGACCCCGAGCCAGGCTCTGCCGGGGGGCGGGACACGGGGGTGAGGGGCAGGGGGACCTCAACGCTGTCCCCAACACGGGGGGGTCCGTGTCCCCCCTCCCAGCCAAGGGATACCGGGTCTTCCCTGTCCCCTGCATCACCTTCCCCAGGGACACCCCCACAGCACAATGTTGGGGGGACAAGGGGACCCCCAAGGCCACCAGCTCTGGTGTGGGGACTCCCGGGTGTCCCCTCTTTCCAGCAGAGGTGTCGGTCGTGAGGGGACCCCAACCCACCACGGGATGTCGGGTCCTCCCTGCTCCCCACATCATCTCTCTCTCCCCCTGGAGCACGGACTGGGGGGGACAAAGGGACCCCTAAAGCTGCCACCTCCGGGTGTGGGGACCCCCAAATGTCCCCTCTCCCCAGTGCAGATGTTGGGCTTGCAAAGGGACCCCAACCCTGTCCCCACTGTGGGATGGCAGGTCCCCCCTGTTCCCCCACATCACCTCTCCCTTCCCCAGGGCACAGAGTGGGGGGGACAAGGGGACCCCCAGAGCTGCCACCTCCGTGTGTGGGGACCCCCAGGGGTCCACTCTCAACAGTGTAAACATCAGGCTGACAAGGGGATCCCAACCCTGTCCCCTCCACAGAATGTCGGGTCCCCCCTGCTCCCCCCATCACCTCTCCCATCCCAGACCGGGAGGACAAGGGGCCCCCCAAAGCCGCTCCCCGCGGGCGCGGACACCCCGGGGTGTCCCCCCTCACCGGCGTAGGAGTCGGGCTCGCAGGGCTGGCAGGCGGTGGCCCCTTTCCCGGAGAAGGTGTCGGCGGGGCAGGGCTGGCAGGAGGCGGCACCGGGCGCGGGGGCGAACGTGCCGGGCTTGCAGGGGAAGCACTCGGAGGTGAACGCGACCCCTGGGGAGGGCAGGGGGCTCAGGGGGGGCGGGGAGGGTGGCGCGGGACCCTCCCGGGCCCCTCCCTGCCCGCCCTCACCCACCTGTGATGCCGATGTTCCTCACCAGCACCGGTTTGGGCGCCTTGGACCACACGGAGAAGGCGGTGGTGCGCCAGTACAGCACGTTGTTCCCGCGGCTCAGCTCCACCTGGGAAACGGGGAGCCCGCTCGATCGGGGGGAGGCCGCGGCCGAGGAGGGTGTCGGCACCGCAGGGGGGTCCCGCTGCCAGGGAGGGGGTGGGGACTATGGGTGGGTGGGGTCCCACTGCTGGGGGGGGGTTGAGACGATGGGTGGGTGCTCCCACGGCCAGGGAAGGGGTTGGGATCATGGGTGGGGGGTTGGCACCAGGGATGGGGGGTCCCACGGCCAGGGAAGGGGTTGGAAATAGGGATGGGGGGTCCTGCTGCCGGGAAGGGGTTGGCACCACGGGGGGGGGGGCCTGTTGCCGCGGGGGAGTTGGCACCGTGGGGTGTGTGTGGGAGGTCCTGCTGCCAGGTACGAGGGTGGCACCGAGAATGGGGGGGCCCTGCTTTTGGGGAGGGGGTTGGCACCACGGGTGGGGGGTCCTGCTGCTGGGAAGGGGCGGGCACCGCAGGGGGTGGTCCCATGGTTGGGGGGGTTGGCACAGTGGGGAGGCACATAGTCCCTTCTCTGCCATCACCTCCTGCCCCCTTTGCTCCTCGGGGAGCACCTTGTACCCAGGCGAGGGGCCGGGACCCCCGGGGTCCCCTCCCCCACTCACGCTGTGGAATTCCCAGCCCTTCTCCGTCGTTCTCATCCACCGGGATTCCTCCACCGTGGGCTGGCACTGGTCATTCTGCACCTGCGGGGGCGGGGTCAGGGACCCCCTGTCCCCATGGACCCTCCCGTCCCCAGGGACCCCCCCCTCATCCCCAGAGATCCCCCCTGTCCACAGGAAAACCCCCCCCACCCGTCCCCAGGGAATCTCCCTGTGTCCTCAGGGCCCCTCCCGTGTCCCAAGAGACCTCTTCATGTCCCCAGGGACCACTGCCATGTCCGAAAAGACCCCTCCCACGCCCCCAGGGACCCCTGACATGGCCCCAGGCAACCCTTATCAGGTGATCTCAGATCCCCAGGGCCCCTCCCCTGTCTCAAGAGACCCCTCCACGTCCCCAGGACCCTCCACCGTGTCCCCAGGGACCCCTGACACGGTCCCAGGCAACCCCTCAGGTGACCTTCAGGTCACCAAGGACCCCTCCCCTGTCCCTCAGGCCCCTCCCATGTCCCCAAACACCCCTCCCCTGTCCCAAAATACCCCTCCATGTCTCGAGACCCCTCCCACTTCCCAAGCCCCCTCCCCTGTCCCAAGACACCCCTGCCTTGTCCCAAGACGCCCTCCCACACCCCTAGGGCCCCCTGCCACGGCCCCAGGCACCCCCTGAGGTGCCCAGGTGATCCCCTGGCACCCACGAAGAACTCGAAGACGATGCTGCTGTCGGGGTACAGGTACTCGAAGGTGACGGTCCCCGCCTGCTTGAGGCTCACGGCGAACATGAGCGTGGCCGTGCACTCGTCCGTGTTCGAGGCCACGTAGTCTCCCCGGGGCACCCATGTTGACCTGGGGGGGGACACAGCCCCAGAGGGTCCTGTGACCATTCCAGGTAGGAATGGGGGGGTGGGACCAGCCAGAAGGACCCCTGGGGAGCAGGGGTGGGTGGGGGTGGGGGACACAGGGGGTGGGGTGAGTGGAGGTTGGGACAAACCAGGAGGTTTGGGGGTTGTTGGTACAACTGGAGTGTTTGGGGGTTGTTACAACTGAGAGGTTTGGGGGTTGTTGGTGGAACTGAGAGGGGTTGGTGGGTGTTGGGACAACTGGGAGGGTTCAGAGGCTGTTGGTGCAACCAGGAGGACCCCCTTGAGTGCTGTGGGGACTCCCGTGGGTGGCACATCCCAGTGCCACATCCTGGTTTTGCACCCCAGTGCGCCATCCCAGTGTCATATCCTGGAGCCACATCCCAGTGTCACATCCTGGTGCCCCCTCCTGGTTTCCTCCTGTTGCCCCATCCCAGTGCCCGGTTTCCCATCCCAGTGCCCATCTCAGTGCCACATTCAATATCCTGGTTTCCCACCCCAGTGCCCCATCTCGGTGTCTCATCCTGGTGCCTGGTGCCCCATCCCAGTGCCCCATCTCAGTGTCCCAACCCAGTGCCACATCCCAGTATCCCATCCTAGTGCCCCCTCCTGGTTTCCCATACCAGTTTCCCATCCTGGTGCCCCATCCTGGTGCCCCTCCCGGTTTCCCATCCCGTATCTTGGCTTCCCATCCCAGTGTCCCGGCTTCCCATCCCAGTGTCCCATCCTGGTTTCCCAGTTTCCGCTCCCAGTTTCCCCTGCGGTTCCTCACCCGCTGCAGTTCCCAGCGGTGTTCCCGGGCCCCTCCTGCAGCTCCAAGTTGGTGGCCACGTTGGCGAACCCGCGGGGCACCTCGTCCCACTCGTCGAAGCGGACGCCGGTGCCCAGCGAGTAGGTGCCGGCGGCGCAGGGGCGGCACGACTGTGCCTGCATCTCCAGGAACTTGCCTGCCTTGCAGGAGAACGCTGCCCACGGAAACCGGGATCACAGGGAATGTTCCCCAGCCCCCCCCCCCCGGGGGTGCTTCAGCCTCACCATCCTCAGCTCCGCCTTCCCAGGTGCTCCCAGCAGGAGGATCCCCCATCCCGCCCATCCCACAAAGGAACTCCCCCCAGTTTATGGGATTTGGCACCTGACCCGCAGTGCTTCCTGATCCAGGCGGGATGGGACACCTGGGCACAGAGACAGGGCACCCCCGGGGTGTGGGGGAGTTGGGATTCCCATCCTGCTCATCCCATTTGGTGCCTCTGTGTGTGGGATTCCCACCCCTCTCATCCCATCCCAGTGCATGTGTGTTATTCCCGTCCCTCCCATCCCATCCCAGGGACTGTGCGTGTGATTCCCACTCCATCCCAGTGCATGTGTGTTATTGCCATCCTTCTCATCCCATCCCAGGCACTCCATGTCTGTTATTCCCATCTCACCCAATCCCAGTGTGATTCTCACCCATCCCATCCCAGTGTAGTTCCCATCCCACCTCTCCCACTCCATCCCAGGCACTCCATGTGTGGTATTCCCACCCCAACCCAGTGTGATTCCCTGCTCTCCCATCCCATCCCAGGCACTCCATGTGTATTATTCCCACCCCTCCCATCTCATCCCACAGGCGCTATCCCGGCCGTTCCCGGCACTCACCGCACTCAGTGCCGCGGACGGGGTCGGGCAGGCCGGTGCAGAGCCCGGGGCTGTGTGGCACTGCCACCCTCCAGCGCGACCCGGCGCTGTCACACGCCGTGTACTCGTAGTGGTACTCGGACTGCGGGGGGGGGCACAGGGACAGCACGGGGGGAGCTGCCCCCGGGACCCTCGCGCTGCCCCCGCCAGGGCTGCACCCCCACCGTGCCCCCCGCCAGGGGTGTGCCCCCCAGGAGGGGCTGTACCCTCACCCTGTGCCCCCCAGGAGGGGCTGCACCCTCATCCTGTGCCCCCCAGGAGGGGCTGTACCCCCACCGTGCCCCCTGAGAGGGGCCGCACCCCCACCCTGTGCCCCCCAGGAAAGGCTGTACTCCCACCTCGTGGTGGTGGGATTCTGGGAGTGCAAGATGCTGGGAAATAGGGGTACTCGGAGTGGGGGGTGCTCTGGGTAGGGGTGCCCAAGGTGGAGGGTACTGGGGAATGGGAGTGCTCAATGTGGGGTTGCTAGTGGGGGGGTGGGCATTCGGGGGGTGCAGGATGCTGGGGACCAGGGGGGGCTCAGAGTGGGGGTGCCCAGGGTGGGGATGCTCTGGGTGGAGGGTGCTGGGCAATGGGGGGGCTCAGGGTGGGGTCAGGGAGTGTGGGGGTCCCAGGGGGTGCCGGGGTGGGGGCTGCCTGTCTGAGGGGGTCGCTACAGGCAGGACTTCAGACAGCACGACCCTCTCCCCCAAGGACCTGCCCCCTCAGCCACCAAACCCCATGGAGGGCCGGAGGGTCACCCAGGACCCCGCCCCCGACACCCCACGGGGCGACAGATCGGCGGGGCCACCTTGTGCCCCCTCCCCGGGGTGGGGGGGGACACCCCGCCCTGTCACAGCCTTGGGGTGGCCGAGCCGGTGACACGCGAGGCTCCTGAAACACCAGGGGGTCCTGGGGAGCACCGGGGACAGCGGGGGCACCGTGACCCCCCCATCCCACCGGCTGTGCCAGGCTGGGAGCGGCTCAAGGCCGGCGGGGAGGTGATACCGGGGAGGTGACACCAGGGACAGACACGGCGTGGGCAGGACCAAGGACGGGGCTGGGGGAGGGGACGGGGTTTGGGGTACGGGGTCGGGGGGAGACCCTCCACCCTCCGCACAGCTCTGGGGTGTCCAGGGGGCACGAGGGGGGAGGTGTGCAGGGTACAGGGGGAAGCTCACCATCCAGTTCTGGGGTGTTGGGGCACAGGGGTATAGGGGGCACAGGGGGGTGGGCACAGGGTACAGGGGGAGCCCCCCAGCCCCGTAGCAGCTCTAGGGTGTCCAGGGGGTACAGGGGGGAGCCCCTCATCCCTCACAGCAGCTCTGAGGTGTCAGGCAGGGGTGGTACCGCGTACAGGGGGCACAGGGTACTGGGTACAAGGGGGAGCCCCTCACCCTCACACAGCTCTGGGGTGTCGGGGCATGGGAGGTAGGGGGGGCACAAGGGGTGGGCACTGGGTGCAGGGGGAGCCCCTCACCCCCGCGCAGCCCCGGGCTGGCAGAACGCGGTGGTTTGTGCTCCCGGCGGCTGCCGGAGCGTGGCAGGTTGATGGGAAAACAACCGCTTTGATGTTCCCGTCAGCTGGAAACGGCGGCGATGGGGGGAAGGAAAAGGGAGGGATGAGGAGAAAAGGGGGGATGGGGAGGGGGGAGAAGGGGGGTGGAAGGGAAAAGGGGGGATGAGACGTGTCTGCAGCACCCCCCGCCCGTATCTGGGCAGCCCCGAGACCCCCCAACTCCGCATAGGGCACAGAGGAGGGTCCCCCCACCCTGGGGGTACCCAGGGGGTCACCCCAGCTTTGAGCAGCCCCGAACCTCCCCATCGCTGTCGCTCCCGAGGGATCCCCTTGGGGAGAAGGTTCTTTTCCCCTCTTCCTAAACTTTTCTTAGGTTTTTGTTTTAAATCTAAATAAATTGACCTAATTCAGCCGCGGGGCGGCCCGGGGGGCGAAGGGGGGGCATCCCGAGGTGTCACTGTCACCCTGCTCCGGCCAGGGGGGAGCGGGGCTGTCCCTAGGGAGGGACAGAGACAGGGGACACCCCCCCGCCGCGGGGGGCCGGTCCCTGGCGGGGACAGGTGCCAGCCCCGCTCTATTGTTCCCAGCTCCGGATCGTGGAACACGGACAAAAAAACTGGATCACGGCGTGAAAAACATTCCTGGCCCAGATTAAAAAGCAGCCGCAGGTCTGGGGGGGAAAGGGGGGAGAACAGCGGGGGGGGCACCCCAGGGAGGTGATCTGGGGGTTCACCCGCTGTCCCCGAGGCGGGCAGAGCCCAGGGAGTGACAGATCCCCCGGTTTTTCCTCGCAGGACACTCTGGCCACCGCGTGCCGGGCTGAGAATGGCACGTGGCCACCGGGAATGTCCCCCCCTCCCATTCCTTGTCATCCCCCCCCTTCCCAACAGCGCTCGGGGAGGGTTTGGGGCCACCACAATGTGTGTGAGGGGTTGGGATCTGGCGGCAGCAATAGGGTGACACCACTTGGGGTCCCCCCAGGAGACCCTCGGAGTCTGGCAAGGCCCCCCCTCCCCAAGGGTTCACCAGCCCGCCCCACTACAAGGACTCCCATTCCCTCCCTGTCCCCCCCCGCGCTCCGGGGCTCCGGTTCATGTCCCGGGGGGTGTGTGAGGAATTCGGGGGGGTTGTGCCCCCCCGCCATCCCCGGTGTCGGTACCTCCTTGCAGACGTGCAGCTGCTCCGCGGCGCGTCCCGGGAACGCGGTGACAGCGAGACACAGCAGCGCCAGCGGCGCCCACCGAGCTCGGGCTTCGGCTCCGGCTCCGGCCATCGCGGCGGCAACGGCGGCAACGGCGGCAACGGCGGCGGCTCCGCGGCCCGAGCGGCACCGGCACAGCCCCGCCCCCGCCAACCGCCCGCCCCCCGCGCACCGGCGGCACCTGCGCCGGGAACGGGAACCGGAATGGGAACGGCACCTGCGCCCGCCCCGGGAACGGGAATGGGAACGGGAACAGCACCTGCGCCCGCCCCGGGAACGGGAATGGGAACGGGAACAGCACCTGCGCCCGCCCCCCGCAACGGGAACGGGAATGGGAACGGGCATCACCCGCTGGGACCGGGATCAACACCCCCGGGAACGGCACCTGCGTCCGCCAACGGGAATAGGAACATAACCCCCGGGAACAGGAACGGAGCCCCCAAGAACCAGCACCAGGCACTGGGAATGGTACTGGGAACGGAGCCCCCAGGAATGGCACCGCTTTCGGGAACGGAACCGCCGGGAATGGAACTGGGAACGACCTCCGGCATCGCCCTCGGGAACGGCAGCCACGGGAACGGGCCCGGGAGTCGGCACCGGGAATGTCATTGATGGGAACGGCACCCGGCATCGGTACCAGGAACAGAGACACGACAATGGAACCCTCGGGAATGACATCCCGGGAATGACACCGGGCATCGGCAGTGTTTTCCATGGAAACAGCATCGGGAGTCATCCCCGGGAACGGCACCAAGCGTCATCCCCGGAACGTATTCCCGGGAACGGCATCGGGCATCACCCCTGGGAGGTATCCCTGGGAACGGAATCCCGGCACCGGGAACAGCCACGGGCATCACCCTCGGGAGGTATCCCCGGGAACGGCCCCGCCCCAAGCATCATTCCCAGGACGTTATTCCGGGAACGGCTCAGGATATCACCCCCCGCTCCGGGAACGGCCCCTCCTCCCGCCCCCCCCCCAGGGCTGGGGGGACACCGGGACGGGGGGTCAGGGGGCTCACGGGTCCCCCCACGCCCCCGAGCCGTCCCCACCCCCCGGGCCGTGTCCCCGCGGGGAAGGGCCAGCCCCGGGGACTGTAGGGGACAGGACTGGGGGGGACACACACGTGTTCTGGACATGGGGGACACAGGGAGGGGACAGAGCTGATATGGGGATAGAGGAAGATGGGGACACTGGGACATGGGGACACAGGAGATATGGGAACATGAGGGACACGAGGACACTGAGGGACACGGGATAATAGGGACACAGGGGATATGGGAACATGAGGGACACGAGGACACTGAGGGACAGAGCTGATGTGGGGCACAGGGGGACACAAAGGGGACATGGGGGACAGAGGGGCCATAGGGACACAGGGGGACATGGGGGATACAGGGGATATGGGGGCATAAGGGGACACTGGTGACATGGGAACAGAGGGGACACAGAGGGACACGGCTGACATGGGGACACAGAGGGACAGGGGGTCCCAGCTCTGTCTGTGGTGGTACAGGTAGTGTGGGCATGGGGGACACACCCATGGGGAGGGGACACGCGTGTCCCCAGGGCAGCCCAGGGACAGCCTCGGGATGCGGTGGCAGGGGGTGGCCATGTCCCACACTGTCTGCAGTGTCTGCTGTCCCTGGGCTGCCCTGGGGACACCTCACACACGGAACCCCCTCAGGACAGTGTTCCCCCTTTTGGAGTGTCCCCACAGCAGGGCCACCATGGCTGCTCCTCCTGGCAGTGCCAGCACTGCAGCTGTCCCCTGGGCACTACCGTGGCCTTGTCACTGCCACACCTGTCCCCTGGGCACCACTGTGATTGTCCCCTTGTGGCCACCCCCTTGTCACTGCCATGGCCATCGCTTGGTCACTGCCATGGCCATCGCTTGGTCACCACCATGGTGACTTGTCCCCTGTCACCACCACAGTTGTCCCCATGGTGGCTGTCCCCTGGTAACCATCAAGGCATTGTCACCACTGTTGCCACCTCCTAGTCACCCCTTGGCTGTGCCCTCGTGGCCACCCCCTTGTCACCACTATGGCTGCCCCTCTGTCCCCATGGCCATCCCCTTGTCACTACCGTGACTGTTCCATGGTCATCATCATGGCCTTGTCACCACCATGGCTGGCCCTTTGTCACCAGCACAGTGGTCCTCTTGTCACCACTGTGGCCATCCCTTGGTCACCACCACGGCTGTGCCCTGGTCAGCACCACGACTGTCCCTGTCACCGTGGTGGCTGTTCCTTTGTCACCACGGCCATGCCCTGGTCAGCACTGTGTCCATCTCCTGTTCACCACCATGGCTGTCCCCTTGTCACCACGGCCATCCCCGTGTCCCCACAGAGGCCACACCGGGGTGTCCCTGCCGTGTCGCACGGACCCTCCAGGACCGTGGACGAGGCCCTTGTGCCCCGCAGGGCCCCGGGAGACCAGGTAGGGCCGCATGACCCCGGCCGGTCGCGGTACGCCACTGGGGTTCTGTGGCAGCGGGCTCGGGTCAGAATCGCAGGGCGCTCACGGGCCAGGGCAGTGCCCTGGGCCTCGCCTATCTGATCGACTCATCCCGCCCGGCCCAGCCGCACAGCGCCCCAGGGGCTTCGCGGCGCCTTCTTCTCACCTCGGCCCGGCGGGGCCCGGCCGATCGAATAAGATCAACGTGTAGGGGGAGGGGGCTGGCGCCTCACTTACGGACTCTCACACCCCTCACACGCCCTTACACACTCACACGGCCCGTTACATGCTCCATTCACACACACACATGCCCTCACACACACATGCCCTCACACACACATGCCCTCACACACACATGCCCTCACACACACATGCCTTCACACACACATGCCTTCACACACACATGCCTTCACACACATACGCTCCCGCGCCTCTCTCTCTCTCGCCCGCCCGCACCGCCGCCACTCCCCACCGTCCGCTTCCGGTGCGGCCCCTTATATGGCGCGGCCGCGCGGTGCACTATGGGAAGAGCACGGTGAGACGCGCCCCGCCGCAGAGTGCCCCCTGGCGGCGGGAGGACCCGCAACGCCCCCGACCCCGCAGGCGGGAGTAGCCGGGACGGGAGACCCCACTACCCCATGGGACCCCATACCACCCCACACAACCCCACGGGATCCCCCGAAACCCCACAGCACCCCTCAAAACCCTACAGGATCCTTCTCACCCCAAACCTCACAGGGAGCCCCCCAAAACCCCACAGGACCCCCAGGCTAAGAACCCATCCCCAAAGAATCCACAAACCCCCCCTCACAGTACCCCCAGGCTGGGCAGCAGCCCCACAGGACCCCCCCACTAAATCCCAGGGGACCCTCAGACAGGACACCTACCCCACAGTACCCCCCCTGAATCCACAGGATCCCCAGATAGGACGCCTATCACACAGGGACCCCCCACACCCCACGGGACGGTCCCCCCGACCCCACATGACCCCCAGGCCAGTACAGCCCACAGGGGAGACCCCACTTTATTTACACATGGTATTTACAACCGGGGGGGGTCACCCCCCCCAGGACAGAGGGGAGACCCCCTTGAGGGGCCCCAACTCCAGGGGTGAAGGGAGACCCCCCGATGACAGTGGGACCCCTAGCCCCTCGTAGACCCACAGGACAGGGTTTGGTGCTCAGGGGGCACAGCTGGATACCCTCCCACCCCTGAGGGGCTATGGGGGGTTCCTCACCCCTTGCTCTGGAGAATTCCCAGGAAATACTTTTCCAAGGGTTTCAAGGTGCCCCAGTGTCCCCCCCAGGGCTGCCCTTGGGGGATGGAGGAGGGTCATGGACCATGGTGGTCCCGGGGCCACCACACGCAGGGTCTGGGCTGGGGCACCGTGGTCAGCACTGGGGGCTCTGGTGTCAGGACCAGGGGTCTCAGGTCAGCACTGGGGTCTCTGATCCATACTGGGGGCTCTGGGGTCAACATCGGGGGCTCTGGGGTTGGTACCAGGGGTCTCAGATCAGTACTGGGGTCTCTGGGGTTTCCAGGGTCAGTTCAGGTGTCTCTGGTTGGTCCTGGGCTCTGTACTGGGGTCTCAGGTCAATTCTGGGGTCTCTACAGTTGGTACTGGGATACTAGGATCAGGACTGGGAGCTCTGGTCCATCCTAGGGTCTCAGGGTCGATCCTGGGGTCTCTGGGGTCAGTCCCAGGGTCTCAGGTTGGTACGACAGCATTGGGGTCAGTCTTGGAGTCTCAGGTGGATCCCTGGGGGTCTCTGGGGTCAGTGCCAGGTCTCAGGGGGGTCCCCGGGGGTCTCTGGGGTTGGTGCCAGGTCCCAGGAGGGTCCCCCTGGGGTCACTTCCCCACCAGGACGTAGAAGGCCATGAGGAGGCAGGACACGGACACGGCCACGTGCAGGCGGGTCCCGATCACGGCGGCTGGGGGGACAGGAGTGGGGTGAGACCCTCTGGATCCCCTGTCCCCATCCCAGACCCCAGTGTTCCCAGTATTCTCAACCCAGACCCCAGCACCCCCACCCCACACCCCAGTGGTCCCATGACCCCACCCTGTACGCCAGTGTTGGCAGTGCTCCCAGCACTCCCCCCAGTCCCCCCCACCCTTGTGGAAGATCCCCCAGCCCCCCATTGCCCCCCACCACCACCAGACGCCCCCTCATCCTTGTGGCAGACCCCCCAGAGCCCCACTGCCCCCCTCACCCTTGTGGCAGACCCCCCAGAGCCCCCTCCTCTCGGACAGCAGCCAGGAGCGCAGCCGGGGCACCTTCCTCAGGTAGGCGCACGTGCAGACCAGGAGCAGCCCGAACACCAGCAGCCCGTCCAGGGAGTACACTGCGGGTACGGGGGGTCAGCGGGGCCCGGGGCACCCCCAGGGCCCCCCGTTACCCCTCCGGACCCCTTAAACCCCCTCTGGACCGCCCCGTTCCCCACCGTTGGTCATAGAGACCCCAGAGCCCTCCCAGACCTTCCGCTTCCCTCAGGACCCCCCAGACCCTCCCAAATCCCCTCAAACCCCCCGTTTTCCTCCCTGTTCCCCTCAGGACACCCCATTCCCCTCACCGTTGGTCATGGCTGCCCCAGAACCCCCCAGATCCCCTCATTCCCCCCCAGACCCCTCAACCCCCCCCCCCCCCCCTCCTCTCATCATTGGTCAAGGCTGCCCCTGTTCCCCCCCAGATCTCCCCCAATCCCCTCAGCGTTGGTCACGGCTGCCCCTGTTCCCCCCCAGACCTCCCCCAATCCCCTCAGCGTTGGTCATGGCAGCCCCAGGATCACTCCAGAGTCCCCATTCCTCCCATCCCCTCACCGTCGGTCATGGTGGCCCCGGGACCCCCCATTCCCCCCCAAACCACCCCCATCCCCTCACCGCTGGTCATGGCTGCCCCAAGATCCCCCCGGACCCACCCAGGACCCCTCAGACCCCCCAAAATCCCCCCGATCCCCTCACCGTTGGTCATGGCTGGCCCTCCCCCCCGCTCCCCCCCCGCCGCCAACGCGACACTGGAAGCACCCGCAGGCTCGACCAGCCGAGCGCCGAGCGCCAGAGGGGGAGCGGGAGGGGACAGGCGGCTTCAATCGAGCGCCTATTGGGGGGGGTGACACCGGTATCGCCCAGTGCTCGCCCAGCAGCACCAGTAAAGCCGCGCCCCGCGGAGCCCCGGCGCGCTCGAGTGCTGCCAGTGTACTCGGACGTGTGTGCACAGGCCTTATCTCAGGCTTCCAGTAGCCCCCCAGTGCACCCAGTAACCTCCAGTCCTCCCAGTAACCCCCAGTGCACCCAGTAACCTCTAGCCCTCCCAGTAACTCCCAGTGCACCCAGTCCCCATCCCAGCTCCCAGTTACCCCTCAGTATTCCCAGTAAGGCCCCAGTGCAACCAGTCCCCAGTGACCTCCAGGTTCCCAGTAACTCCCAGTCTAACCATAAGCTCCCCCCACAAGCTCCCAGTTCCCATCACAGCTCTCCCAGTAAGTAACCACCAGTCCCCCCCATAACCTTGGTTCCCCAACAACTCTCAATCCCCCCAGTATCCCAGCCCCTCCAGTAATCCTCAGTCTCCCAGTACCTCCATGTGCCTCCCAGTCCCATCCTAGCATCCCCATAGGTCTCCCCAATGACCCCCAGTACACCTAGTCCCCAATTCAGTTGCCCCAGTAACCCCCAGCTCCCTCAATAACCCCCCTAACCTAGTGGGACCAGTGTACCCAGCAGACCCCAGTGTTCCCAGTGTTCCCAGTGCATCCAGCACTAGTGTTCCCAGTGTTCCCAGTCCCCCAGTGGGTCAGTGCCCCCTGTAATCCCAGTTCCCCAGCAGTCCCTAGTGTTCCCAGTGTTCCAGTGCCCAGTGTTCCCAGCAGACTCCAGTGTGTCCCCAGTGGTTCCAGTGCCCCCAGTGTCCCCAGCAGGCCCCAGTGTCCCCAGTGCCCCCAGTGTCCCCAGTGACAGCTGAGGAAGCGCCACCAGAGGCTGGAGGAGGTCTGTGATGTCCCTCTGTCCCTGTCTGTCTGTCCCTGTGTTTCTGTGCCAGGCTCCATCCCTGCAGCCAGCCCAGACCTCCCACCTTCACCTCACCAGCCATCCGTGTATCCATGAGCCCTCCACCTATCCATGCATCCACCCACCCACCCATCCATCCATCTGTGTATATCCATGAATCCTCCATGCATCCATCCGTCCATTCATCCATCCATCCATGTATCCATGAATTCTCCATGCATCCATCCATGTATCTATCCATCCATCCATTCATCCATTCCTCCATCCATTCCTCTATCCATCCTTCCATCCGTCCCTCCTTCCATCCATCCCTCTATCCATCTGTCCGTGTATTCATGAATCCTCCATCCATCCTTCCATTTACCTGTCCATCCCTCCATCCCTCCATCCATCCATCCATCCACCCATGTATCTGCCCATCCCCCATCCTATCCCATCCCATCCCATCCCATCCCATCCCATCCCATCCCATCCCATCCCATCCCATTTATCCTATTTATCCCATTCCATTTGTCTTTATCCCATCCTATCCCATCCCATCCCATCCCATCCCATCCCATCCCATCCCATCCCATCCCATCCCATCCCATCCCATCCCATCCCATTTATCCTATTTATCCCATTCCATTTGTCCTATTTATCCCATCCCATCCCATCCCATCCCATCCCATCCCATCCCATTTAACAGATTTATCCCATCTCATCCCATTTATCCTACTTGTCAGATTTATCACATTTATCCCATGCTATGCCATCTCATCCCATTTATCCCACCCCATCCCATCCCATTTATCCCATTCCATTTGTCCCATTTATCCCATCCTATGCCATGCCATCCCATTCCATTTATCAGATTTATCCCATCTCATCCCGTTTATCCTACTTATCAGATTTATCCCATTTATCCCATGCCATCCCATCCCATTTATCCCATTTATCCCACCCCATCCCATTTATCCCATCCCGTTCCGGGGCCGGATTTTCTCTCCCCGCTCCTCCCCCGGTTCAAGCCCAGACCCGCCCGGGCCGGGGCGCGGCAGCGGCAGCTGTGGCGGGGCCCAGGTAAGGGATCCCCGCTCCCCGAGACCCTTGCGACCCCCCCGGGACCTCCTCGAGACCCCCGGAGCCCCCCTGAGCCCCCCCATCCGTGGGGTGCAACGAGCAGCGACTCGGGGAAACTGAGGCACGATGGCACTGGACAGCGGGGGGAGACCCCCCCGCGCCCCCTCCCACCGCTTCACACCCCCCAAGAGTTTGGGGGGCTCTCGGGGTGCCGGGGACCCCCCTTGTCCCGTTCCCACCCCCCGGGAGCCACCAGAGCTCGGAGGGAAAAGAAAGGAAAACTGGGAGAGGCGCCCAGCGAAACCGCCCCCCCGCCCCCCCCCCGCCGCACCCTGAGCACCTTTGACCCCCCCGAGGGTGTCCCCCCCGCGCCAGTCCGCACCCTTTGTTTATGGTAGGACCTACGGGAAGGCAAAGTAAACACAGCCTCGCCTTCCCGCTGGGACCACGCGGGGGGTTTGGGGGTGCGGGGGGGGGCACACATAGGTGCTGCCTCGGGGGGGCTGGGGGCGAGGTGTGTCCCCAATGTCGCCTGCAGGGTGCCGGCACGGAATGGGGGAGGCGAGTGACAACGACAGCGGGATCATGCTGCTCTCGGGTGAGAACGGGGGGCTTTGGGCCCCCCCCCATGGGTGCTCTGGCAGACGTGCCTCCCCCCGGGCTGAGGACGGGGCGCTTGAGCGCGGGGGGACACAGTGGGGACACCCTAAAGCTGCTCGGGGGGGGAGGTTTGGGGTATGGGGGAGACACGGGAGTTGCCTCCGGGTTTGGGAGGGCACTCAAAGGGGGGGTGCCTTGGGCAGGGTTTGGCTCAGCCGGGTTTGGCGGGGGGGGGTGGGGGGTGAGTCAGGATGAAACCTTCCCCCTGTGCCCCCCCTCCCCCGCGGCGGCGGCACGGCTCTGCCGGGGGGCTGGAACCCCCGAGGGTGCTGCTGGGGGGGTCATGGATACCCCAGGGGGGCTGGAACTCCCGAGGGTGCTGCTGGGGGCGTCATGGATACCTGGGGGGGGGGGCTGGAACACCCATGGGTGCTGCTCGGGGGGGGGGTCACGGCTGCTTTTTCCTCCCACCGGCCTTGACACGCACCGATTGCGGGGGCCGGGGGGTGGTGCCCGGGTGCCCCCCGTGCCCTCATGGGTCCGTGCCCTCGTCCGTGTGCCCCCCCAGGCCCGGCCAGCCCGGTGCCCCCCCCGAAGGAGCGGGTACAGGCGGGGCGGCGGCAGCAGCAGGCACTGGAGGCGCGGCTCGAGGGCTGCGTGCAGGAACTGCGACGGCTCTGCCTGCGGGAGGCGGTGAGAGGGGCTTGGGACCCCCGGGGTGACCCCCCTAACCCGAGTTCCCCGGGGTGACCCCCCCCAGCCCTAAGAGGGGCTCAGGACCCCCTATGTGAACCCCCCTAACCCTGAGAGGGGCTCTGGACCCCCGGGGTGACCCCCCCGCTCAGGCCTCGGGGGCACCGCTCAGTGTCCCCACGAGTGGCGCACAGGGACCCGCGGTCCGACCCCACCCCCGAGCACGGAGACCCCCTGCCTGCCCTGTTCCCCCTGCTGCAGTGACACAGCTCAGTGTCCCCACAGTGGCACAACTCAATGCCCCCACTCAGTGTCCCTGTGGTGTCCCCGTGGTGTCCCCACTCAGTGTTCCCACAGTGTCCCCGCTCAGTGTCCCCACTCAATGTCCCCACTCAGTGTCCCTGCAGTGTCCCCACTCAGCGTCCCCATCGTGTTCCAATTCAGAGTCCCCGCAGTGTCCCCACTCAGTGTCCCTGTGCTGTTCCAGGAGCTGACAGGGACGCTGCCCCGCGAGTACCCCCTGAAGGCCGGGGAGAAGCCCCCCAAGGTGCGGCGCCGGATCGGGGCTGCCTTCAAGCTGGATGAGATCGTTGTCCTGCATGGAGTGGTGAGGGGTCTGCGGTGCAAAGGGGAGGGGTGGGGACCCTCCTCATCCCATGCTATCCCATGCCATCCCATGCCATCCCATACTATCCCACCCCATCCATCCCATGCCATCCCACCCCATCCCGCGTCATCCCATCCCACCCCATCCATCCCATACCATCCCTTCCCACCCCATCCATCCCATGCCATCCCACCCCATCCCATGTCATCCCATCCCACCCCATCCATCCCATCCCATCCCATCCCATCCCATCCCATCCCATCCCATCCCATCTCATCCCATCCCATCCCATCCCGGGGATGTGGAAGATGCCCAGGGCTCCCATGAGGATGTCGCTGTCTCGATCCCGTGGGTGGGGGTTCCCAGTGCCCAGGGTGCTGTTGGGGTGCCAGGGTGCCCAGTGAAGGGATGTGTTGGGATTCCAGGTGCTGCGGGTGGATTTGGGATCCCAAACGTGATGGGTGGTGTTGGGGTGCCCGGGGGATGGGAGGAGGTGGGATTCCAGGTGCCATGGGTGGTGCTGGGGTGTCGAGGTGATGGGATGTTTTGGGGTTCCAGGTGCTGTGGACAGTGCTGGGATGCTGAGCAGATGGGATGTGTTGGGGTTCTGTGTGCGATGTCAGCTTGGACGCTGAGGGAGTGGGAAGTGTGGGAGTCCCAAGTGCTGTTGGGATCTCCAGCGGGATGGGAGATGTTGGGGTTCCAGGAGTGATGGTAGTGTTGGGGTTCCAGGCACTGTGGGTGCTGTTGGGGTGCAGAGGTGTTGGAGCTGTTGGGGTTCCAAGCACTGTGGAAGATGTTGGGGTTCCAGGCGCTGTGGGTGATGTTGGGGTGCAGAGGTGTTGGGAGATGTCGGGGTTCCATGTGTGATGGTGGTGTTGGGGTTCCAGGCACTCTGGGAGGTACTGGGCTGTCCAGGTGAGGTGGTGGGAGATGTTGGGGTTCCACAGACGTTGGGGTGCCGAGGGGCTGGGAGGTGCTGGGGTGTCATGGGGGGTGTCACTGTGTTTCCAAGCACTGTGGGTGCTGTTGGCATGTCAGGACGGGTGTCACTGCGGGTGGTGTCGGGGTGCTGAGGTTCTGGGGGGTCTTGGGGTGTCACGGTGGGTTCTGCCACGTTCCCCAGTGCTCTGGGCAGTGTTGGGGTGTCAGAGTGGGTGTCGCTGTGGGTGTGGTTGGGATGTGTTGGGGTCCCAAGTGCTGTGGGAGGTGTTGGGGCACCGAGGTGCTGGGAGATGTTGGGGTTCTGTGCTCGGTGGTGCTGAGGTACTGGGTGCTGTCGGGCTGTCAGGGTGGGGGCTGCCATGTTTCCCGGTGCTGTGGGGGCTGTTGGGGTGTCAGGGTGAGATGATGAGTATTGTTGGGATGTGTTGGGGTGCCGATGGGTGTTGAGGTGATGGAATGTGTTGGGGTGCCGATGTGCTGGGTGCGGTCAGGGTGTCAGGGTGGGTACCACCATGTTTCCCAGTGCTGTGGGTGCTGTTGACGTGTCATGACGGGCGCCGCCGTGTTTCCCAGAGTTCTGGGCAGCGTTGGGGTGTCACGGTGGGTACCACCGTGTTTCCCAGTGATATCGGTGTTGTTGGGGTGCCAAGTGCTCTGGGTGGTGTTGGGGTATCAGGGTGGGTACCACCATGTTTCCCAGAGCTCTGAGTACTGTCGGGCTGTCAGGGTGGGCTCTGCCGTGTTTCCGAGAGCTCCGGGTGATGTTGGGGTCTCACGGTGGGCCCCGCCGTGTTCCTGACCCCCCTCCCCATGCCCAGGACCCCCTGGAGCGGGAGCGGGCGCTGCAGCTGCGGATCGCCGAGGCCTCTCGCCGCCTGTGCCACGAGCAGAACATCGGGCGGCGCCTGCGGAAGAGGCGACAAACGGCGGCGCTGCGGGAGGAGCAGAAGCTGCGCGACCTGGAGCAGGTCCTGAGCCAGCGGCGCCTCCTGACCGGGCAGAGGAACACGGGCACTGCCCACGGTGAGACCCCCGGGACCCTCAGCCGAGGGGGGGGCAGGAAGGAGGAGTGGGGGGCAGCTTGGTGGGGTGTCCCTGGGGAATGCACTCCAGTTCCCCATCCCAATCCCTCTGGATACCCCCCAATTCCTCATCCCTGGTGAGTGCACCCCCCGGATGCCCCCCAGTTCCCCATTCCGAGTGGATACACCCCAGTCCTCCATCCCCAATGAATGCACGCCCCTAGATAACCCCCAAAATACCATCGCTGGGGAATGCACCCAATTCCCTATCCCAACTGAACACACCCCTTGGGTACCCCCCAATACACCATCCCTAGTGCCTGCCCCCCAATTCCCCCCTGGAAACTCCCTGGAATACCATCCCTGGGATGTGCACCCCAACATACCCTCCCTGTGAATGCACCCTGTGGAGTGCACCCCGAAACTTAACCACATTTATAGCACCTCGAATGCACCCCAGTACTTCACCCTATTGATTCCACATCCTGAGAGCACCCCAAAACTTCATCCCCTCAATGCACCCCAGTACTTCACCCCATTGATTGCACCCCTAAATGCACTCCAGTACTTCACCTCACTGATTCCACCCCTTGACAGCACCCCAAAACTTCGCCCCCTCAATGCACCCCAATACTTCACCCCATTGATTGCACCCCTAAATGCCCCCCAACACTTCACCCCTGTTGCTTGCACCTCAGAACTCCCTCTGATCCCCCATCCCCTGCACCTCAAAGGGGGGCAGGATGTGGCCCAGCTGCCGTGTCCCATCCCATGTCCCATCCCGAGCCATTCAGGGGGTCCCCATCCCGTCCCCTCCCAAGGACCGGGGCTGTGGTGGCTCCTTCCCTGCCCACGCCCCCGACGTACCCAGACTGGGCAGGCTGGGATGAGGCTGGGATCGGATTGGGATCAGGCTGGGATGAGGCGGGGAACAGGCTGGGAACAGGCTGGGATGAGGCCAGGAGCAGGTTGGGAGCAGGTTGGGAGCTGCCCGGCTCGGCAGAGCCGGCCCGGCCGGTACCGGAGCATGTCGAGACAGGTGGCGTGAAGGGAGGAAGGAAGGGAGGGGAAGAGGGAGGGAGGGACAAAGGGGGGAGCGGAGCCCCGCGGGGAAGCGCTGGGAGGTGGCGCGGCCGTGGGAGAGTTTGGGCACCGGCGGCAGCTCCGGCTCTGCTCTCATCGTGCCCCCTCTCCCCCGTCCCTCTCTCCCCTGTCCCTTTTCCCTGCCCCTCTCTCCCCTGTTCTTGTCCCGGCCCCGCAGAATTCAGCGGCTCCGAGGAGAGCTCCCTGTCTGACACGGGCCTGCTGGAGGAGGGTAAGGGGGTGGGGGGGTCTGGGCAGACATGGGGGTACCCCCTGTGTGTCCTCTCCATCCCAAACGCTTTACATGTCCCCTGCATCCCATTTCCCTTCTGTCCCCTTCATCCCATCCCTCCCTGTTCCCCTCCACCCCATTCCCCTCATGTTCCCTCTATCCCACCCCTCCCTGTTCCTCTCCATCCCATCCCCCTTGTGTCCTCTCCATCCCATCCCACCATGTATGGCCCCTCCATCCCAATTCCCTGCGTGTTCCCTCCATCCCAACCATCCACCTGTCCCCTCCATCCATCCCTCTCGTGTCCCCTCCACCCATCCCATCCCATCCCATCCCATCCCATCCCATCCCATCCCATCCCATCCCATCCCATCCCATCCCATCCCATCCCATCCCATCCCATCCCATCCCATCCCATCCCATCCCTCCCTGTGTCCCCTCCATCCCAGCACTCCCTCTCTCCCATAGAGGACACACGGCCACCAGGACCTGCCACCCCACGGAGGTCCCCATCCCCTGAGGACGCCACTGAGGAGGAGGAGGAGGAGGAGGGGTCGGGACCACCCCCATCCTCCCCCAACCTCTGGCGGGAGACCAGCCTGGACAGACCCTATGAGAGGGGCAGAAATCCTGGAATAAACCCTGGGAATGGGGAAACCCAGAGCTCCCGGTGCTACCTGGGGTCCCCCCCAGCCACCCCCGGCAGCCCCAACCCTGCAGCCCCCCCGGGGGCCAGGCCAGGGGACCCTCCCTACCGGTTTGTCCCCATGAGGACCCTGGTGCTGTGCCGGCAGGGGGGATCCAGTGCTCCTGGCAGCCCAGAGACACCGGCACGGAGGGGACAGAGCCAGGCCCGGAGGTACGACCTGGGTATGGCAGGGGACATGGGGGAAGGAGGGAGGGGGTGGACTCCGTGGGGAGAGGATGGAGGAGATTCCATGGAGAGGATGGGAGAGATGCCATGGGGAGGATGGAGAGGATCCCATGGAGAGGATCCCGTGGGGAGGATGGAGAAGATACGATGGGGAGGATGAAGCTCAATCCATAGGAAAGAGGATGGAAATAACCCTGTGAAGATGATGGAGCTCAGCCCATGGGGAGGAGGTTGGAGAAAATCCCACAGGAAGGATGGAGATAGCCCATAGGAGGAGGCTGGAGACAGCCCCATGGGAGGCTGGAGCTTGGCCCCACAGGGAGGATGGAGATAATCCCATGGGAGGCTGGAGCTCCAGTGCCATGGGATTAGCTCCACTCTCCTCCCATGGGGTTCCGTGACCTTTCCTCAGGATGGATCCATGTCCTTCTCCCAGGGTGGATACCTCTCCTTTCCCCAGGATGGATCCCTGTCCCCTCCACAGGTTGGATCCCTGTCCCCTCCCCAGGGTGATCCCTCTCTTTTCCCAGGGTGATCCCTCTCTTTTCCCAGGTTGGATTCGCCCTGGCCACCCCTGGAGCCCCGGGGCCGCCCCCCCGGGCCCCGCCGCCGCCCCCCGCACTGCGCGGTGTCATTCCCACCACCCGCGGGACCCTCGTTCCTCTCGGGATCGGCCGAGAGCATGTCCAGCGTGTCCAGCGCGTCCCGCGCGCCCTCCCCGGGAGGCTCCGGCCCCGACGGGTCCCTCACCGCGTCCCTGCCCCTGCCCGGGCCGCGCCCGCGGGGCCCCCCCCGGGTCCAGCCGCCCCCCCCGGGGCTCCTGTTGGAGCAGGACCTGGCCCCGCTGCGGTACCAGCGCCTCGTGCCCTCCCACTCCCGCATCGTCCGGACCCCCTCGCTCAAGGACTACGGCGGGGCCCGGGGGCTCTCCCGCGCCGCCGTCACCGAGGAACTCCGCTCGTGGCACCAGCGCGCGCGGCTGCGGGGGGCGCGACCGCACTCCCTGGACAGGGAGGGGGCCCTCGGGAGACCCCCCGGAGGGACCCCCGGGGACGGACCCCTCGCCCGGGCCGTGCTCTCGCGAGTCCAGGTAGGACACGGGGGCTGGGGGCGGGGGAGACCCCCGGGGGGCTGCCTTGCGGGGGGGGTCACTCTGAGGTGGGGTCAGGGGATGTCTGGCTCTGGTGGGGTCCCCAGAGTGGATGTGGGGTCCTGAGGGCATCCATGGGGAGGAATTGGGGTCCCACGAGGGTCTGTGGGGCAGGACTGGGGTCCTACAAGGGTCCCTGGGGCAGGATTGGGGTCCCACAAGGGTCCCTGGGGCAGGATCAGGACCTTAAGGGGGTCTCTAGGGTGGGATTGGGGTCCTACAAGGGTCCCTGGGCAGGATTAAGGTCCCACGAGGGTCCCTGGGGCAGGACTGGGGTCTCACGAGGGTCCCTGGGGCAGGATTGGGGTCCCACGAGGGTTCCTGGGGCAGAATTGGGGTCCCACAAGCATCCCTGGGGCAGGACTGGGGTCCTACAAGGGTCCCTGGGGCAGGAGCAGGACCTTAAGGGGGTCCCTGGGGTGGGATTGGGGTCCCAGTGAGTCTCTCTGGTCATACCCAGGGGCCCACCAGCCAGACCCATGGGGGTCCTGGGGGCAGCACTGGGGTACCCCTGGGCAGGAGGGTCCCTACTGACATTTTTGGGGCCAGTCCCCCCCTTCTCCCTGGTCCCACTCTGGGGGGTTCCCCATGGCACAGCAACATTGGGCAAGTGGGGACCTACAGCTGTGCCCCCACAACCCTCACCAGCCTCTGCCCCAGGGGGTGCCAAAGTGCCCCTTTAGAGTCTTGCTCCTGCCCCTGGGACCCACATGGGACCCCATCCTGCTCCAGGAACCCTCTTAAGGTCCTGGTCGTGCCCCAGGGACCATTGTGGGACCCCCGTCCCACCCTGAGAACCGCTTTAGGGTCTTGGTCCTTCCCCAGAGACCCTCGTGGGACCCCAATCCTGCCCCAAGGACCTTCCTGGGACCATGGTCCTGCCCCAAGGGCCCTTGTAGGACCCAGTCCCACCCCAGGAGCCCCTTTAGGGTCTTGGTCCTTCCCCAGAGACCCTCGTGAGACCCCAATCCTGCCCCAAGGACCTTCCTGGGACCGTGGTCCTGCCCCAAGGGCCCTTGTAGGACCCAGTCCCACCCCAGGAGCCCCTTTAGGGTCTTGGTCCTGCACCAGGGACCTGCAGGGACCCCAGTCCTGCTCCAGGGGGGGTGCCCTGGGGGGTGCCCAGCACAGGGTGAGGTACCCAGTACAGTGTGGGGTGCCGGCACCCACGTGCTCCCCGTGCTCCACAGGCCCCCCCTGTGCTGCGGCGCTCGGTGCCCGGGGTGCCCGTGCAGCTCTATGTGCCTGAGAATGGCGAGATCGTCACACAAGTGTGAGCAGAGCCCCCAGCCCGGGCTGGGGGGCACAGCCTGGCTGGCCCAGGGACCCCCCACCCCGATGTGGGGACACGGGGGGGAGGCACAGTGGGGTGGCACGGACTGGCCCCCACCCCGCGTGGCCTCAGTGGCACCGGCACCGCAGTGCTGATGGTGACACTGGTGACACTGTGACCCCGGTGCTGATGGTGACACTGTGACCCCAATGCTGATGGTGACACCATCACCCTGATGGTGACAGTGACACCTTGACCGTGGTGCTGATGGTGACACTGTGACCCCAGTGTCACCACGATCCTCAGTTTGGGGTTCTGGTCTCTAATAAAGGTGGGGTTTTGGGATGTGTCACTCTCGAGATGTGTCACCTCTGTGTCCCCAGCCCTGTCCCCAGCCCTGTCCCCTCCTGGGATCCCCGTCCCTGGGGACAGTTGGTGCTGCCAGGTTGGGGCTCTGGGATTTTGGTCTCTAGCTGTGCTCACGGCAGTGGAGGGATGCCCCCCGTGCCAGGGGGGTGCCCCAAGTGCCAGGGGGGTTCCCCAGTGCCCAAGGGGGTGTCCCAGTGCCCAGGAGGGTGTCCCCAGTGTCAGGGGCATTCCCTAGTGCCCAGGGGGGTGCCCCAGGTCCAGCTGTGCCCACCCAGCACCCAGTGAGCGTGGTTGGAATGGGGGGCTGGGAAAGGGGGCTCAGGGAGGGGAAGGGGTAGAGGAGAAGGATGGGGGGCAGGGATGGGGGGCAGGGGAGGGGGGCAAGGGGATGGCCAGGAAGGGTGCAGGGGATGGGGTGCAGGAAAGGGAAATAAGGGGTGCAGGGGTGGGATGGGGTGGGAGAAGGGGTGCAGGGAAGGGATGGGTTGCAGAGGAGGGAAATAAGGGGTACAGGGCTGGAGTGGGGTGGAGGAGGGATGATGGGAGGGGAACTGTTGGGGTGCAGGGGGTAGGGAAGGGGTTGGCTGCAGGAAATGGTGTGGGGGGAAGGGGTGCCCGTGAAAGGACGGGGTGCAGGCAGAGGAGAGACACGGGGGGCGGGGGAATGGCGGAAGGTGCCGGACGGACCACTCAGGGCATCTCTTCATTCCCCGGCCGCGCCCGGCGCCGGCGGGGCCGCTCCTCCCGCCGGGGGCGGGCGGGGGCCGGTGGCTGCGGCGGGGGGCAGTGCCGCGGGGAGGGGACATCGGGCACGGACCGACCGAGCGCCGCCGGCTGCAGCGTCACTGCGGGCCTGCGCCCGCCCCGCGCCGGGGGGCACCGGCAGGCACCGGGAGGCACCGGGAGGCACCGGGGGACGCTCGGAGCAGCACTGCGGCACCGGGAGACAGCGGCACCGGGAGGCACCGGGCGGCACCAGGGGACACCGGGAGGCACCAGGAGACACCGGGAGGCACCGGGAGTCATCAGGAGACACCGGGAGGCACCGGGAGGCATCAGGAGACACCGGGAGGCACCGGGAGCGTCCCCGTGGCCCCGGGAGGAACCGGGAGGCACCAGGAGAGGCCCCGGTGCCGCAGCGCAACCTTCGCCCCCGCCCCGGGCAGTGCTGAGCGGGGACAGCGGGCCCGGCCCCGCGATGGGGCCCGGTGGCCCCGGGGGCGGGTGGCCCCTGGCCAGGACCCTGCTGGTGGCTATGGCCACCTCGATGGGTGAGACATGGGGGCCCGGGGAGGGGAGCCCGGTGCCACCCTGCGATGGGACGCGGTGACACCGCCTGTGACCGAGGGTTCCCGCTGGGGGGGACCCAGGGCCATCCCCCTGACCGGGGGGTCCCGCTGAGGCCACCGGCCGTGATCGTCACTCACCACACGCGGCCCCTTTCACCCTTTCACCAACGTGCACCCCCGGGCTCTGTGTCCCCCACGAAGAACAACCCCCCATTTCCCATTTTCGGGGTCCCCGGGAGCCGCAGGTCCCCGGGAACAGTGGGCACGGGGCCGGGATACCCATCCCGGGGGATTTGGGGCGTTCCCACGCTCGCTCCCCCCGTGCCTCAGTTTCCCCACTCGGGCCTGAGCTGCCGGGGGCGCTTTTTGGTGTGCGCGGCCCCCTGGGAGATCCCCACGGGAGGAAAGAAGCCCACGGCCGCGGCTCCCCGCCCGCTGTCCCGGCACCTCCCGCCGCCCCCGGGCCTGGATCCGTGGCTATTTCTGGGAAAACAGGTGGCTCCGGCCAGAAATAGGACGGGAGGTGCCACTGGAGCATCCGGGAGGGGGGACGGGGGGGCTCAGGGGACCGGAGGGGTCCCGGAGCTGCGTGGCATGGAAAGGAGTCTGCAGGGGGGTGGGGCAGGACAGAGTGTGGGGGGGTGCACAGGGATGGGAGGTGGGGGGACAGAGGGCCACGTTTTGGGGGTCCGTGGGGCAGGAGGGAGGGGTCTGTGGGGCAGGATGGAGCGGAATATTGGGGGTACATAGGGGAACAGTTTGGGGGTCCATGAGGTAGGAGGGAGGAAGGTTTTGGGGGTACGTAGGGGCACAATTTGGGGGCCCGTGGGGCAGGATGGAGCAGAATATTGAGGTCACATAGGGGCACATTTTGAGGGTCCCTGGGGCAGGATGGACTGGAGCCCAGGGGTGGGCACAGGGCAGGATGGACCGGGGTGCAGGGGGAGCAGTGGCCCAGGACACGGGGGGGACCAGGCTGTGCCACGTGGGGCCGGGGTGTGTGTGGCGCTGCCGGTGCCGCCGGGGCGGGGGGTGGCCGGGTGGCCCGAGGCCCCGGTGACAGGTGACCCTCCGCAGTGGCCGGGGGCGAGGACTGCCTGTGGTATGTGGACAGGAACGGCTCGTGGCACCCGGGCTTTGACTGCGAGTTCTTCACCTTCTGCTGCGGCACCTGCCAGCAGCGCTACTGCTGCAGGGACCCCCTGCGACTGCTCACCGAGCGCCAGCAGCGGCACTGCCTCGCCCTCAGGTGCCACTGCGGGGGCACGGGGGGGCACCCCCGGGGCTCTGGGGGCTCCTACTGGGCGCTGGGACTGGGTACTGGGCATTGGAACTGGGGGGCTGGGTGCTGGGGACTGTGAGTGGATGTTGGTGCTGAGGGCTGGGACTGGGTGCTGGGCACTGGGACTGGGTGCTGGGTGCTGGTACTGGGTGCTGGGCACTGGGACTGGGTGCTGGGTGCTGGTACTGGGTGCTGGTGCTGGGCATCGGTCCTGGGGAGCAGTACTGGGTGCTGGTCATGGGGCAGTGGTGCTGGGTGTTAGTGCTAAGCACTGGGCACTGGTACTGGGTACTGGATGGTGGGCATTGGGCGCTGGACATTGGGTGCTGTACACTGGTGTTGGGCACTGATACTGGGCAGGGGCACTGGGTGCTGGACACTGGGCACTGGGTGCTGGGCATTGGGCAGTGGTGCTGGGTGCTGGGCAGTGATGCTGGGTGCTAGGCACTGGTACTGGGTCATTAGGCCCTGGGCACTGGTACTAGGCCCTGGACACAGGTACTGGGTGCTGGGCACTGGGCAATGATACTGGTCACTGCTACTGGACATGTATACTGGGTACTGGTCACTGGTACTGGATGCTGGGCCCTGGGCACTGGACACTGGCTGCTGAGCACTGGTACTGGGCACTGGTACTGGTTGCTGTGCACTAGGTGCTGGGCACTGGTACTGGGCACTGCTACTGGGTGCTGACAGTGTCACTGGCCAGTGTAGTGTCACTGGCCATTGGGCACTGGTACTGGGCACTGGGCACTGGCAGTGTCCATGGCCAAGTGTCCCTGGTACTGGTCACTGTCACTGGTACTGATCACTGGTCACTGGGTGCTGACAGTGTCACTGGGCAGAGTCAGTGGGCAGTGTCCCTGGTCACTGGTCTGTCACTGGTCTGTCACTGGTCCGTCGGCGCTGGCAGTGTCCCTGGGCAGTGTCCCTGGGCACTGTCACTGGTCACTGGGCACTGGCAGTGTCCCTGGGCAGTGTCCCTGGGCACTGGGCACTGGCAGTGTCCCTGGGCAACACCACTGAGCACTGGCTGGGGTGGGGGTCCTGGCAGTGCCCCCCAGGCCCCTGTGCCCACGCTCAGGGGTCCCTCCTGCAGCCCCAAGACCATCGCGGGCATCGCCTCGGCCGTGGTGCTCTTCATCGCCATCGTCACCACCATCGTGTGCTGCTTCATGTGCTCCTGCTGCTACCTGTACCAGCGGCGCCGGGCCCCGCCCACCCCCCTGGCAGGTGGGGCACGGGGGTCACGGGAGGCACGGGGGGGCAGGAGGAGGGAGGGGGCTATGAGTGGAGGGTGCAGGGGGGTCCTGGAGGTGCAGGAGGAGGGGAATGGAGGGGAGGGGGAGGAGTGGGAGGAGCAGGAGCCGGGGGGGGCAGGCGGGTCCTGGAGGGGTGGGGGAGGTACTGGGGGGTCCGGGGGAATATCGGGGGGTGCAGGAATGGAGGGCCAGGAATGGGGGATGCATGAAGGTCCCGTAGGTACCCTCATGGGAGGGGAATTGGGGGGCTGGAGGGATGCAGTGGGGATTTGGGGGAGGGGCAGAACAGGGGGCAACGGGGGTGTGGAGGGAGTGTAGGACTGGAGGGGGCAGGAGGAAGGAGGGGGGGTGAAGGAGGGTCTTGGAGGTATGGAGGGAGGGGAATTGATGGGACAGGAAGAGGGGGCTTATGGGGGGGGTGTAGGAGTGGGGAGGTGCAGGAGAAGGGGGGTCCTGAAGGAACTGGGGGGGCTGGAGGGAAGCAGGTGGGACTTGGGGTGTTGAGAGGTCCTGGGGGGGTGGGGGTAGCAGGGATGGGGGGTGCAGGGGGAGGTGCGGGGGGGGTGCAGGAAGGGCCCGGAGGTCCAGGGCGTGGGAGGGAATTGGGGTGTGGGGGGGGCTGCAGGGATGAGGTGGTGCAGGGGTGGGGGGGTGCAGGAGAAGGGGGGTGTATGAGGGTCCTGAAGGAACTGGGGGGGCTGGAGGGAAGTAGGAGGGATTTTGGGTGTTGGGGAGAGGTCTGGAGGGATGTGGGGTGCAGGAGGGGGGGTGCAGGAGGGTCCTGGAGGTCCAGGGGGGCAGAGGGGATTGAGGGGGCCTGGAGGGATGGAGAGGGGAATTGGGGGTGCGGGAGGGTGCAGGGGTAGGAGGTGCAGGGGGGTCGCTGCAGGGACGGGAGGAGGTTGGGAGGGGCTGGAGGGGTGCAGGGGGGTTAGGGTGCAGGAGGGGGGAGCTGCAGGGACGAGGGGGGCAGGAGGGTCCCCACACACGGGGACTTGGGGGGCCGAGGTTGTGGGGCCTGGAGAAATGCAGGAGGGGGGAGATTCGGGCACTGGGGGGTGGGGGTGCTGCTGGTACCACGCCGGTGCCCACCCGCCTCCCGAGGGGCACGGACACCCCCGGGCACCGCCGCGGTGCCCAGGGTGCCGCAGCCCCCCCCATCTCTCCCGCAGGCCCGGAGATCCCCCTGTCCAGCTACCCCCCCGCGGCCCCCCCGGCGCCGTTCCCCGTGGACCCCAAAGGCGGCCCCACGCCCCCCCAGCCCGGCTTCACCCCCATGGCCATGTACCCCCCTCCCGGGCCCGCCCAGTACCCCGTGTACCCCTCGGGGCCCCCCGTCTACAACCCCACAGGTGAGCAGCGGGGGGGGCGCGGGGACACCCCCGTCCCGCGGGGGGGCCCGCTGGGCTGGCAGGGGGTGACCCCCCTGTGTGCTCCCCCCGCAGCACCCCCGCCCTACGCTCTGGCGCAGCCCAGTTATCCCGGAGCCTGAGCCCCCCCGGGGACCCCCGCACCCGCCGCCGGCCAGCGGGGCCGGGCTGGGGACCCCCGGCCCCCCACCTCGAGGCGCTGGGGGGGCGCCCCAGCGCGGGGGGGACGCGGCGGCAGCGGCACAGGGCGGCCCTTGTCCCGCACACTGGGCCCTTTGTGGGGGCCGCTCCCCCGCCTCTGGGTGCCCACGGACCCAGGCACCCGCGGGGGGGTCCCCATGGGGGTCCCCCGAGGGCCGTGCGCCGGTGCCCCCCTGCACGACCACCTCTGGATTCCCCCCCTGGGGCTCTTCGCCCCCCCCCCGGGGTTGGCATTAAACCACTTCTTGTGCCCACGCCGTGTCGGTTTGGTGACTCCGGAATGGGGGGGTAGAACCCCCCCGTCCCCCCCCGGGAGCTGTCAGAGGTGGGGGGACATAAACTCCTTCTGCTCCCGGGGCTTCACCACCTCGGAATGTTGTTGGGACGCGCAGTTCCCACCAAATGAGCCGCTGAGATGAGCCGGCCTGGGAACGCTGCCCCCGCCAGTCCCACCTGAAAATTAGGACACGAAACCACCCCCGGGCACATTTTGGGTGAGAAAACGGTCAATTTAGTGCTGGGAAAGGGGATAATTCCCCCATTCACCCCCCTCTCCTGGTCAGGTCCTCTGGGGGGAAGGGGGGTCACCCCAATGGTTGCTCATGGTGGGATCCACCCCCCCCAAACCATCACCAGGACGAGGGTGGGAGGATATTTGGGACCACCTTTGCTTCCAGTGGGAGGAAAAGCCAGGTGGCCCCCCCGGGGGTGCAACCCCATCCCCCCAAAAACCCCTCGAACATCCTGGGGCTGGGGGAGAGTCGGGGGGGCACCTCCGAGTTTTATTTGAGTGGGGACTGAGGGGTCAAGAAAAAATAATAATAAAAATTAAGAATAAAAGCCGCGAGGTGGGCACTGGATGGGGGGGTGGGGGTGTCCCCGCCGGCCCGGGGGGCACACACAGCCAGCTGCGTGGCGCGGGGGGGTGGGGTCAGGGCCTGGGGACCCCCCTGTCCCGGAGGTAGAGGTCTCGGATGTCGGAGAGGCTGCGGCCGAGCGCTGCCAGCGCCTGGGCGATGCCCCGCAGCACCGCCGTGGTCTCCCGCCGGCTCTCGGCGTATTCCCGGCGGAATTCCCGCATCTCCTGCACCAGCTGCTCGCCGGAGCGCGCCAGGCTCAGCTCGGGGCTCTCGGGGCTCCCGCTCGGCCCCCCCGCCCCAGGAGGACTCTCGGCCCGGTTCAGCCGGCCCGGCTCGGGATCGGGCTCCAGGAGGAGGTTCGGGAGGTCGGAGTCCAGCGGGTCCTGCCGCCCCCCCAGCTCGCCCAGCTCCACTTTGGGGGGCGCTGGGGGCGGGGGGCTTCCGCTCCAGCCCTCGCGGGGCAAGCGCCGCTCGGAGACGCGACCGGGAACGCCGGGAGTGCCAGGAATGCCGGGAACACCGGGAATGCCGTCGGGCTCAGTCTTCACCTCCACCGGCTCCTCCTTCGGTGGCTCCTCCTTGACGCCTGTGGGGGGGAGGGGGAGCAGCTGTGTGATCCTTCCCAAGTGACTGATCCCCTTGTCCCTCCCACGTCCTGGTCCCAGTGTCTCTGTCACAGTCCCCTCTGTCCCTGCCCCGGTCCCTCCCCCCACCTGTACTGGTCCCGGTGTCCCGGTCCTGGTTTTCCCCACATCCTGGTCCCAGTCCCTTCGTGGCTGTGTCTCCCAGTCCCTCCATGTCCCTGCCCTGTTCCCCTGGGTCTGTGTCCCCATCCTGGTCCCCCCTGCCCTAAATCCTCCATGTCCCTGCCCTGAGGCCCCTTGACCTGGTCCCAGTGCACCTGACACTGCCCCCGTGTCCTGTCCCTCCACACACCTGTCCCTGCCCTGATGCCCCCCTGTCCCTGTCCCCCCTGTCCCTGTGCTGGTCCCTGTTCCCCCATATCCCTGTCCCAGTCCCTCCATGTCCCTGCCTTGGTCCCTTGGACCCATGTCCTGGTTCCCCATGTCATGGTCCCATTGTCCCTGTCCTGGTCCCTCCACACCTCAGTCATGGTCCCAGTGTTCCATGTCCCTGTTCCATTCCTCCATGTCCCTGTCCTGTTTCTCTGTGTCTGTCCCTGTGTCCCCTTACATCCTGGTCCTTGTCCCCCATGTCCCTGTCCCAGTCCCTCCACACACCTGTCCTGGTCCTGGTGCTCCCATGTCCCTCACATCCCTGTCCCTGCCTTGGTCCCCTGGATCCATGCCTGGGTCACCCATGTCCTGGTCCCAGTGTCCTTGTCACAGTCTCAGGATCCTCATACATCCTGGTCCTTTGTCCCCCACATCCCTGCCCCAGTTCCCCTTATCCCTGTCCCGCTCCCCTGCGTCCTGGTCCCCTACATCCCTGTCCTGATCCTGGTATCCTCCTGTCCTGGTCCCAGTGCCCCTGTTACTGTCTCTGTCACCCATGACCCTGTCCTGGTCCTCCACGTCCCTGTCCCTCTCTCCTGTCCCTGTGTCCCCCCCCATTTCCCCGTGTCCCTGTCCCAGTTCCCTTGTCCCTGTCCTGGTGCTCTGTGTCCTGGTTCCCTCAGGTCTCAGTTCAGTTCCCCTGTGTTCCTGTCCCTCCACGCACCTGTCCTGCTCCCAATGTCCCTGTGTCTGTGTCCTGGTCCCTCACATCTCTGTCCCTGGTCCCCACATCCTGGTCCCATTCCCCCCTGTCCTGTTCCACCCCATTCCAGGCCTGCAACCCATGTCATCCTATCCCATATCCCCATATCCCTGTCCTTGGCCTGCATATCCCTGTCCTGAGTCCCCATGTCCCTGTCCTGAGTCCCCATGTCCCTGTCCTGGGTCCCCATGCCCCTGTCTCTCCACACCCCTCTCCTGGTCCCAGTGCCCCTGTGTCCCTGTCCTGGTGTCCCATGTCCCTGTCCTGGTCCCCCACATCCTGGTCCTAGTCCCCCTGTATCCTGGACCCAGCATCCCCTCATCCCCATCCCATTCCTCCACATCCCAGTCCCATTCCTGGTTTCCCATGTCCATCTCCTTGTTCCCCACGTCCCTGTCCCTTCACTGCTTCATCTGAGCCCCAGCCCCCCTATGTCCCTGCCCCATCCCCTGGCCCCCATCCCATTCCCGTGTATCCCTGCCCCGTTCCCTCACATCCTCATTTCCCCGTCCCCATCCCATTCCCCCCATCCCCATCCCATTTCCCCCATCCTCATCCCAGTCCCATTTTCATTCCCCTCATTCCCATCCTGTTCCACCGTGTCTCTGTGCCGTTCCCCTGTGTCCCTGACCCATCCCCATCCCATTCCTCCGTGTCTCATCCCCATCATCTCATCACGATCCCATTCCCTCCATTCCCATCCCATTTCCCCCGTCCTCATCCCAGTCCCATTTCCATTCCCCTCGTTCCCATTCCTTTCCCCCTCATTCCTATCCTGTTCCCCCTCATTCCCGTCCTGTTCCCCCTCATTCCCATCCTGTTCCCCCTCATTCCCATCCTGTTCCCCTGTGTCCCTTCCCCGTCCTCTCATCCCCATCCCCTTCCTTCCATCCCCATCCCGTTTTCCCAGTCCCAGTCCTTGTCCCATTTCCTTTCCCCTCGCTCCCATCCCGTTCCCTCTGTCCCCACCCCGTTTCCCCCGTCCTGGTCCCAGTCCCGGTCCCTGTCTCGTCCCCATCCCGTCTCCCCGTGTCCCCCCGTGCCCCCTCCGTGCCGTCGCACCCACCGTGCGGTACCGGTCCCTCCTCTCTCCGCCCGAGGGGTTCGGGGCCGGCCCT